>NW_026043819.1:0-165052 GCF_937001465.1 Orcinus orca | reverse complement strand
GGTCAGGCTTCGGGGAAGGGTTAGGGTTAGGGTTCGGGCTAGGGTTAGGGTTAGGGGACGGGGACGGTTTAGGGTCCAGGTGAGTGTACGACAACGCTTTAGGGGGAGCGTACGTGTGAGGGCGTGGGTGAGTGTCAGCGTCCGGGTTAGGATTAGGGGATGGGTGAGGGTCAGGCTTCGGGGAAGGGTTAGGGTTAGGGTTCGGGCTAGGGTTAGGGTTAGGGGACGGGGACGGTTTGGGGTCCAGGTGAGGGTACGACAACGCTTTAGGGGGAGCGTACGTGTGAGGGCGCGGGTGAGTGTCTGCGTACGGGTTAGGATTAGGGGACGGGTGAGGGTCAGGCTTCGGGGAAGGGTTAGGGTTAGGGTTCGGGCTAGGGTTAGGGGACGGGGACGGGGACGGTTTAGGGTCCAGGTGAGGGTACGACAACGCTTTAGAGGGAGCGTACGTGTGAGGGCGCGGGTGAGTGTCAGCGTACGGGTTAGGATTAGGGGACGGGTGAGGGTCAGGCTTCGGGGAAGGGTTAGGGTTAGGGTTCGGGCTAGGGTTAGGGTTAGGGGACGGGGACGGTTTAGGGTCCAGGTGAGGGTACGACAACGCTTTAGGGGGAGCGTACGTGTGAGGGCGCGGGTGAGTGTCAGCGTACGGGTTAGGATTAGGGGACGGGTGAGGGTCAGGCTTCGGGGAAGGGTTAGGGTTAGGGTTCGGGCTAGGGTTAGAGTTAGGGGACGGGGACGGTTTAGGGTCCAGGTGAGTGTACGACAACGCTTTAGGGGGAGCGTACGTGTGAGGGCGTGGGTGAGTGTCAGCGTCCGGGTTAGGATTAGTGTATGGGTGAGAGTCAGGCTTCGGGGAAGGGTTAGGGTTAGGGTTCGGGCTAGGGTTAGGGTTAGGGGACGGGGACGGTTTGGGGTCCAGGTGAGGGTACGACAACGCTTTAGGGGGAGCGTACGTGTGAGGGCGCGGGTGAGTGTCAGCGTACGGGTTAGGATTAGGGGACGGGTGAGGGTCAGGCTTCGGGGAAGGGTTAGGGTTAGGGTTCGGGCTAGGGTTAGGGTTAGGGGACGGGGACGGTTTAGGGTCCAGGTGAGGGTACGACAACGCTTTAGGGGGAGCGTACGTGTGAGGGCGCGGGTGAGTGTCAGCGTACGGGTTAGGATTAGGGGACGGGTGAGGGTCAGGCTTCGGGGAAGGGTTAGGGTTAGGGTTCGGGCTAGGGTTAGGGTTAGGGGACGGGGACGGTTTAGGGTCCAGGTGAGGGTACGACAACGCTTTAGGGGGAGCGTACGTGTGAGGGCGCGGGTGAGTGTCAGCGTACGGGTTAGGATTAGGGGACGGGTGAGGGTCAGGCTTCGGGGAAGGGTTAGGGTTAGGGTTCGGGCTAGGGTTAGGGTTAGGGGACGGGGACGGTTTAGGGTCCAGGTGAGGGTACGACAACGCTTTAGGGGGAGCGTACGTGTGAGGGCGCGGGTGAGTGTCAGCGTACGGGTTAGGATTAGGGGACGGGTGAGGGTCAGGCTTTGGGGAAGGGTTAGGGTTTGGGTGCGGGCTAGGGTTAGGGTTAGGGGACGGGGACGGTTTAGGGTCCAGGTGAGGGTACGACAACGCTTTAGGGGGAGCGTACGTGTGAGGGCGCGGGTGAGTGTCAGCGTACGGGTTAGGATTAGGGGACGGGTGAGTGTCAGGCTTCGGGGAAGGGTTAGGGTTAGGGTTCGGGCTAGGGTTAGGGTTAGGGGACGGGGACGGTTTAGGGTCCAGGTGAGGGTACGACAACGCTTTAGGGGGAGCGTACGTGTGAGGGCGCGGGTGAGTGTCAGCGTACGGGTTAGGATTAGGGGACGGCTGCGGGTCAGGCTTCGGGGAAGGGTTAGGGTTAGGGTTCGGGCTAGGGTTAGGGTTAGGGGACGGGGACGGTTTAGGGTCCAGGTGAGTGTACGACAACGCTTTAGGGGGAGCGTACGTGTGAGGGCGTGGGTGAGTGTCAGCGTCCGGGTTAGGATTAGGGGATGGGTGAGGGTCAGGCTTCGGGGAAGGGTTAGGGTTAGGGTTCGGGCTAGGGTTAGGGTTAGGGGACGGGGACGGTTTGGGGTCCAGGTGAGGGTACGACAACGCTTTAGGGGGAGCGTACGTGTGATGGCGCGGGTGAGTGTCAGCGTACGGGTTAGGATTAG
Organism: Orcinus orca; assembly: GCF_937001465.1. Classification (NCBI taxonomy): domain Eukaryota; kingdom Metazoa; phylum Chordata; class Mammalia; order Artiodactyla; family Delphinidae; genus Orcinus; species Orcinus orca. The sequence continues at coordinate 162,880 of NW_026043819.1, read as the reverse complement.
GGGACGGGTGAGGGTCAGGCTTCGGGGAAGGGTTAGGGTTAGGGTTCGGGCTAGGGTTAGGGTTAGGGGACGGGGACGGTTTAGGGTCCAGGTGAGGGTACGACAACGCTTTAGGGGGAGCGTACGTGTGAGGGCGTGGGTGAGTGTCAGCGTACGGGTTAGGATTAGGGGACGGGTGAGGGTCAGGCTTCGGGGAAGGGTTAGGGTTAGGGTTCGGGCTAGGGTTAGGGTTAGGGGACGGGGACGGTTTAGGGTCCAGGTGAGGGTACGACAACGCTTTAGGGGGAGCGTACGTGTGAGGGCGCGGGTGAGTGTCAGCGTACGGGTTAGGATTAGGGGACGGGTGAGGGTCAGGCTTCGGGGAAGGGTTAGGGTTAGGGTTCGGGCTAGGGTTAGGGTTAGGGGACGGGGACGGTTTAGGGTCCAGGTGAGGGTACGACAACGCTTTAGGGGGAGCGTACGTGTGAGGGCGCGGGTGAGTGTCTGCTTAAGGGTTAGGATTAGGGGACGGGTGAGGGTCAGGCTTCGGGGAAGGGTTAGGGTTAGGGTTCGGGCTAGGGTTAGGGGACGGGGACGGTTTAGGGTCCAGGTGAGGGTACGACAACGCTTTAGGGGGAGCGTACGTGTGAGGGCGCGGGTGAGTGTCAGCGTACGGGTTAGGATTAGGGGACGGGTGAGGGTCAGGCTTCGGGGAAGGGTTAGGGTTAGGGTTCGGGCTAGGGTTAGGGTTAGGGGACGGGGACGGTTTAGGGTCCAGGTGAGGGTAAGACAACGCTTTAGGGGGAGCCTACGTGTGAGGGCGCGTGTGAGTGTCAGCGTATGGGTTAGGATTAGGGGACGGGTGAGGGTCAGGCTTCGGGGAAGGGTTAGGGTTAGGGTTCGGGCTAGGGTTAGGGTTAGGGGACGGGGACGCTTTAGGGTCCAGGTGAGGGTACGACAACGCTTTAGGGGGAGCGTACGTGTGAGGGCGCGGGTGAGTGTCAGCGTACGGGTTAGGATTAGGGGACGGCTGAGGGTCAGGCTTCGGGGAAGGGTTAGGGTTAGGGTTCGGGCTAGGGTTAGGGTTAGGGGACGGGGACGGTTTAGGGTCCAGGTGAGGGTACGACAACGCTTTAGGGGGAGCGTACGTGTGAGGGCGGGTGAGTGTCTGCGTACGGGTTAGGATTAGGGGACGGGTGAGGGTCAGGCTTCGGGGAAGGGTTAGGGTTAGGGTTCGGGCTAGGGTTAGGGTTAGGGGACGGGACGGTTTAGGGTCCAGGTGAGGGTAAGACAACGCTTTAGGGGGAGCGTACGTGTGAGGCCGCGTGTGAGTGTCAGCGTACGGGTTAGGATTAGGGGACGGGTGAGGGTCAGGCTTCGGGAAGGGTTAGGGTTAGGGTTCGGGCTAGGGTTAGGCTTAGGGGACGGGGACGGTTTAGGGTCCAGGTGAGGGTACGACAACGCTTTAGGGGGAGCGTACGTGTGAGGGCGCGGGTGAGTGTCAGCGTACGGGTTAGGATTAGGGGACGGCTGAGGGTCAGGCTTCGGGAAGGGTTAGGGTTAGGGTTCGGGCTAGGGTTAGGGTTAGGGGACGGGGACGGTTTAGGGTCCAGGTGAGGGTACGACAACGCTTTAGGGGGAGCGTACGTGTGAGGGCGCGGGTGAGTGTCAGCGTCCGGGTTAGGATTAGGGTATGGGTGAGGGTCAGGCTTCGGGGAAGGGTTAGGGTTAGGGTTCGGGCTAGGGTTAGAGTTAGGGGACGGGGACGGTTTGGGGTCCAGGTGAGGGTACGACAACGCTTTAGGGGGAGCGTACGTGTGAGGGCGCGGGTGAGTGTCAGCGTACGGGTTAGGAATAGGGGACGGGTGAGGGTCAGGCTTCGGGGAAGGGTTAGGGTTAGGGTTCGGGCTAGGGTTAGGGTTAGGGACGGGGACGGTTTAGGGTCCAGGTGAGGGTACGACAACGCTTTAGGGGGAGCGTACGTGTGAGGGCGCGGGTGAGTGTCTGCGTACGGGTTAGGATTAGGGGACGGGTGAGGGTCAGCTTCGGGGAAGGGTTAGGGTTAGGGTTCGGGCTAGGGTTAGGGGACGGGGACGGTTTAGGGTCCAGGTGAGGGTACGACAACGCTTTAGGGGGAGCGTACGTGTGAGGGCGCGGGTGAGTGTCAGCGTACGGGTTAGGATTAGGGGACGGGTGAGGGTCAGGCTTCGGGGAAGGGTTAGGGTTAGGGTTCGGGCTAGGGTTAGGGTTAGGGGACGGGACGGTTAGGGTCCAGGTGAGGGTAAGACAACGCTTTAGGGGGAGCCTACGTGTGAGGGCGCGTGTGAGTGTCAGCGTACGGGTTAGGATTAGGGGACGGGTGAGGGTCAGGCTTCGGGGAAGGGTTAGGGTTAGGGTTCGGGATAGGGTTAGGGTTAGGGGACGGGGACGCTTTAGGGTCCAGGTGAGGGTACGACAACGCTTTAGGGGGAGCGTACGTGTGAGGGCGCGGGTGAGTGTCAGCGTACGGGTTAGGATTAGGGACGGCTGAGGGTCAGGCTTCGGGGAAGGGTTAGGGTTAGGGTTTGGGCTAGGGTTAGGGTTAGGGGACGGGGACGGTTTAGGGTCCAGGTGAGGGTACGACAACGCTTTAGGGGGAGCGTACGTGTGAGGGCGCGGGTGAGTGTCTGCGTACGGGTTAGGATTAGGGGACGGGTGAGGGTCAGGCTTCGGGGAAGGGTTAGGGTTAGGGTTCGGGCTAGGGTTAGGGTTAGGGGACGGGGACGGTTTAGGGTCCAGGTGAGGGTAAGACAACGCTTTAGGGGGAGCCTACGTGTGAGGGCGCGTGTGAGTGTCAGCGTACGGGTTAGGATTAGGGGACGGGTGAGGGTCAGGCTTCGGGGAAGGGTTAGGGTTAGGGTTCGGGCTAGGGTTAGGCTTAGGGGACGGGGACGGTTTAGGGTCCAGGTGAGGGTACGACAACGCTTTAGGGGGAGCGTACGTGTGAGGGCACGGGTGAGTGACAGCGTACGGGTTAGGATTAGGGGACGGCTGAGGGTCAGGCTTCGGGGAAGGGTTAGGGTTAGGGTTCGGGCTAGGGTTAGGGTTAGGGGACGGGGACGGTTTAGGGTCCAGGTGAGGGTACGACAACGCTTTAGGGGGAGCGTACGTGTGAGGGCGCGGGTGAGTGTCAGCGTCCGGGTTAGGATTAGGGTATGGGTGAGGGTCAGGCTTCGGGGAAGGGTTAGGGTTAGGGTTCGGGCTAGGGTTAGGGTTAGGGGACGGGGACGGTTTGGGGTCCAGGTGAGGGTACGACAACGCTTTAGGGGGAGCGTACGTGTGAGGGCGCGGGTGAGTGTCAGCGTACGGTTTAGGATTAGGGGACGGGTGAGGGTCAGGCTTCGGGGAAGGGTTAGGGTTAGGGTTCGGGCTAGGGTTAGGGTTAGGGGACGGGGACGGTTTAGGGTCCAGGTGAGGGTACGACAACGCTTTAGGGGGAGCGTACGTGTGAGGGCGCGGGTGAGTGTCAGCGTACGGGTTAGGATTAGGGGACGGGTGAGGGTCAGGCTTCGGGGAAGGGTTAGGGTTAGGGTTCGGGCTAGGGTTAGGGTTAGGGGACGGGGACGGTTTAGGGTCCAGGTGAGGGTACGACAACGCTTTAGGGGGAGCGTACGTGTGAGGGCGCGGGTGAGTGTCAGCGTACGGGTTAGGATTAGGGGACGGGTGAGGGTCAGGCTTCGGGGAACGGTTAGGGTTAGGGTTCGGGCTAGGGTTAGGGTTAGGGGACGGGGACGGTTTAGTGTCCAGGTGAGGGTACGACAACGCTTTAGGGGGAGCGTACGTGTGAGGGTGCGGGTGAGTGTCAGCGTACGGGTTAGGATTAGGGGACGGGTGAGGGTCAGGCTTCGGGGAAGGGTTAGGGTTAGGGTTCGGGCTAGGGTTAGGGTTAGGGGACGGGGACGGTTTAGGGTCCAGGTGAGGGTACGACAACGCTTTAGGGGGAGCGTACGTGTGAGGGCGCGGGTGAGTGTCAGCGTACGGGTTAGGATTAGGGGACGGGTGAGGGTCAGGCTTCGGGGAAGGGTTAGGGTTAGGGTTCGGGCTAGGGTTAGGGTTAGGGGACGGGGACGGTTTAGGGTCCAGGTGAGGGTACGACAACGCTTTAGGGGGAGCGTACGTGTGAGGGCGCGGGTGAGTGTCTGCGTACGGGTTAGGATTAGGGGACGGGTGAGGGTCAGGCTTCGGGGAAGGGTTAGGGTTAGGGTTCGGGCTAGGGTTAGGGGACGGGGACGGGGACGGTTTAGGGTCCAGGTGAGGGTACGACAACGCTTTAGAGGGAGCGTACGTGTGAGGGCGCGGGTGAGTGTCAGCGTACGGGTTAGGATTAGGGGACGGGTGAGGGTCAGGCTTCGGGGAAGGGTTAGGGTTAGGGTTCGGGCTAGGGTTAGGGTTAGGGGACGGGGACGGTTTAGGGTCCAGGTGAGGGTACGACAACGCTTTAGGGGGAGCGTACGTGTGAGGGCGCGGGTGAGTGTCAGCGTACGGTTTAGGATTAGGGGACGCCTGAGGGTCAGGCTTCGGGGAAGGGTTAGGGTTAGGGTTCTGGCTAGGGTTAGAGTTAGGGGACGGGGACGGTTTAGGGTCCAGGTGAGTGTACGACAACGCTTTAGGGGGAGCGTACGTGTGAGGGCGTGGGTGAGTGTCAGCGTCCGGGTTAGGATTAGGGTATGGGTGCGAGTCAGGCTTCGCGGAAGGGTTAGGGTTAGGGTTCGGGCTAGGGTTAGGGTTAGGGGACGGGGACGGTTTGGGGTCAAGGTGAGGGTACGACAACGCTTTAGGGGGAGCGTACGTGTGAGGGCGCAGGTGAGTGTCAGCGTACGGGTTAGGATTAGGGGACGGGTGAGGGTCAGGCTTCGGGGAAGGGTTAGGGTTAGGGTTCGGGCTAGGGTTAGGGTTAGGGGACGGGGACGGTTTAGGGTCCAGGTGAGGGTACGACAACGCTTTAGGGGGAGCGTACGTGTGAGGGCGCGGGTGAGTGTCAGCGTACGGGTTAGGATTAGGGGACGGGTGAGGGTCAGGCTTCGGGGAAGGGTTAGGGTTAGGGTTCGGGCTAGGGTTAGGGTTAGGGGACGGGGACGGTTTAGGGTCCAGGTGAGGGTACGACAACGCTTTAGGGGGAGCGTACGTGTGAGGGCGCGGGTGAGTGTCAGCGTACGGGTTAGGATTAGGGGACGGGTGAGGGTCAGGCTTCGGGGAAGGGTTAGGGTTAGGGTTCGGGCTAGGGTTAGGGTTAGGGGACGGGGACGGTTTAGGGTCCAGGTGAGGGTACGACAACGCTTTAGGGGGAGCGTACGTGTGAGGGCGCGGGTGAGTGTCAGCGTACGGGTTAGGATTAGGGGACGGGTGAGTGTCAGGCTTCGGGGAAGGGTTAGGGTTAGGGTTCGGGCTAGGGTTAGGGTTAGGGGACGGGGACGGTTTAGGGTCCAGGTGAGGGTACGACAACGCTTTAGGGGGAGCGTACGTGTGAGGGCGCGGGTGAGTGTCAGCGTACGGGTTAGGATTAGGGGACGGCTGCGGGTCAGGCTTCGGGGAAGGGTTAGGGTTAGGGTTCGGGCTAGGGTTAGGGTTAGGGGACGGGGACGGTTTAGGGTCCAGGTGAGTGTACGACAACGCTTTAGGGGGAGCGTACGTGTGAGGGCGTGGGTGAGTGTCAGCGTCCGGGTTAGGATTAGGGGATGGGTGAGGGTCAGGCTTCGGGGAAGGGTTAGGGTTAGGGTTCGGGCTAGGGTTAGGGTTAGGGGACGGGGACGGTTTGGGGTCCAGGTGAGGGTACGACAACGCTTTAGGGGGAGCGTACGTGTGAGGGCGCGGGTGAGTGTCAGCGTACGGGTTAGGATTAGGGGACGGGTGAGGGTCAGGCTTCGGGGAAGGGTTAGGGTTAGGGTTCGGGCTAGGGTTAGGGTTAGGGGACGCGGACGGTTTAGGGTCCAGGTGAGGGTACGACAATGCTTTAGGGGGAGCGTACGTGTGAGGGCGCGGGTGAGTGTCAGCGTACGGGTTAGGATTAGGGGACGGGTGAGGGTCAGGCTTCGGGGAAGGGTTAGGGTTAGGGTTCGGGCTAGGGTTAGGGTTAGGGGACGGGGACGGTTTAGGGTCCAGGTGAGGGTACGACAACGCTTTAGGGGGAGCGTACGTGTGAGGGCGTGGGTGAGTGTCAGCGTACGGGTTAGGATTAGGGGACGGGTGAGGGTCAGGCTTCGGGGAAGGGTTAGGGTTAGGGTTCGGGCTAGGGTTAGGGTTAGGGGACGGGGACAGTTTAGGGTCCAGGTGAGGGTACGACAACGCTTTAGGGGGAGCGTACGTGTGAGGGCGCGGGTGAGTGTCAGCGTACGGGTTAGGATTAGGGGACGGCTGCGGGTCAGGCTTCGGGGAAGGGTTAGGGTTAGGGTTCGGGCTAGGGTTAGGGTTAGGGGACGGGGACGGTTTAGGGTCCAGGTGAGTGTACGACAACGCTTTAGGGGGAGCGTACGTGTGAGGGCGTGGGTGAGTGTCAGCGTCCGGGTTAGGATTAGGGGATGGGTGAGGGTCAGGCTTCGGGGAAGGGTTAGGGTTAGGGTTCGGGCTAGGGTTAGGGTTAGGGGATGGGGACGGTTTGGGGTCCAGGTGAGGGTACGACAACGCTTTAGGGGGAGCGTACGTGTGAGGGCGCGGGTGAGTGTCAGCGTACGGGTTAGGATTAGGGGACGGGTGAGGGTCAGGCTTCGGGGAAGGGTTAGGGTTAGGGTTCGGGCTAGGGTTAGGGTTAGGGGACGGGGACGGTTTAGGGTCCAGGTGAGTGTACGACAACACTTTAGGGGGAGCGTACGTGTGAGGGCGCGGGTGAGTGTCAGCGTACGGGTTAGGATTAGGGGACGGGTGAGGGTCAGGCTTCGGGGAAGGGTTAGGGTTAGGGTTCGGGCTAGGGTTAGGGTTAGGGGACGGGGACGGTTTAGGGTCCAGGTGAGGGTACGACAACGCTTTAGGGGGAGCGTACGTGTGAGGGCGCGGGTGAGTGTCAGCGTACGGGTTAGGATTAGGGGACGGGTGAGGGTCAGGCTTCGGGGAAGGGTTAGGGTTAGGGTTCGGGCTAGGGTTAGGGTTAGGGGACGGGGACGGTTTAGGGTCCAGGTGAGGGTACGACAACGCTTTAGGGGGAGCGTACGTGTGAGGGCGCGGGTGAGTGTCAGCGTACGGGTTAGGATTAGGGGACGGCTGCGGGTCAGGCTTCGGGGAAGGGTTAGGGTTAGGGTTCGGGCTAGGGTTAGGGTTAGGGGACGGGGACGGTTTAGGGTCCAGGTGAGGGTACGACAACGCTTTAGGGGGAGCGTACGTGTGAGGGCGCGGGTGAGTGTCTGCGTACGGGTTAGGATTAGGGGACGGGTGAGGGTCAGGCTTCGGGGAAGGGTTAGGGTTAGGGTTCGGGCTAGGGTTAGGGTTAGGGGACGGGGACGGTTTAGGGTCCAGGTGAGGGTACGACAACGCTTTAGGGGGAGCGTACGTGTGAGGGCGCGGGTGAGTGTCAGCGTACGGGTTAGGATTAGGGGACGGGTGAGGGTCAGGCTTCGGGGAAGGGTTAGGGTTAGGGTTCGGGCTAGGGTTAGGGTTAGGGGACGGGGACGGTTTAGGGTCCAGGTGAGGGTACGACAACGCTTTAGGGGGAGCGTACGTGTGAGGGCGCAGGTGAGTGTCTGCGTACGGGTTAGGATTTGGGACGGGTGAGGGTCAGGCTTCGGGGAAGGGTTAGGGTTAGGGTTCGGGCTAGGGTTAGGGGACGGGGACGGTTTAGGGTCCAGGTGAGGGTACGACAACGCTTTAGGGGGAGCGTACGTGTGAGGGCGCGGGTGAGTGTCAGCGTACGGGTTAGGATTAGGGGACGGGTGAGGGTCAGGCTTCGGGGAAGGGTTAGGGTTAGGGTTCGGGCTAGGGTTAGGGTTAGGGGACGGGGACGGTTTAGGGTCCAGGTGAGGGTAAGACAACGCTTTAGGGGGAGCCTACGTGTGAGGGCGCGTGTGAGTGTCAGCGTACGGGTTAGGATTAGGGGACGGGTGAGGGTCAGGCTTCGGGGAAGGGTTAGGGTTAGGGTTCGGGCTAGGGTTAGGGTTAGGGGACGGGGACGCTTTAGGGTCCAGGTGAGGGTACGACAACGCTTTAGGGGGAGCGTACGTGTGAGGGCGCGGGTGAGTGTCAGCGTACGGGTTAGGATTAGGGAACGGCTGAGGGTCAGGCTTCGGGGAAGGGTTAGGGTTAGGGTTCGGGCTAGGGTTAGGGTTAGGGGACGGGGACGGTTTAGGGTCCAGGTGAGGGTACAACAACGCTTTAGGGGGAGCGTACGTGTGAGGGCGCGGGTGAGTGTCAGCGTACGGGTTAGGATTAGGGGACGGGTGAGGGTCAGGCTTCGGGGAAGGGTTAGGGTTAGGGTTCGGGCTAGGGTTAGGGTTAGGGGACGGGGACGGTTTAGGGTCCAGGTGAGGGTAAGACAACGCTTTAGGGGGAGCGTACGTGTGAGGGCGCGTGTGAGTGTCAGCGTACGGCTTAGGATTAGGGGACGGGTGAGGGTCAGGCTTCGGGGAAGGGTTAGGGTTAGGGTTCGGGCTAGGGTTAGGGTTAGGGGACGGGGACGGTTTAGGGTCCAGGTGAGGGTACGACAACGCTTTAGGGGGAGCGTACGTGTGAGGGCGCGGGTGAGTGTCAGCGTACGGGTTAGGATTAGGGGACGGCTGACGGTCAGGCTTCGGGGAAGGGTTAGGGTTAGGGTTCGGGCTAGGGTTAGGGTTAGGGGACGGGGACGGTTTAGGGTCCAGGTGAGGGTACGACAACGCTTTAGGGGGAGCGTACGTGTGAGGGCGCGGGTGAGTGTCAGCGTACGGGTTAGGATTAGGGGACGGGTGAGGGTCAGGCTTCGGGGAAGGGTTAGGGTTAGGGTTCGGGCTAGGGTTAGGCTTAGGGGACGGGGACGGTTTACGTTCCAGGTGAGGGTACGACAACGCTTTAGGGGGAGCGTACGTGTGAGGGCGTGGGTGAGTGTCAGCGTACGGGTTAGGATTAGGGGACGGCTGAGGGTCAGGCTTCGGGGAAGGGTTAGGGTTAGGGTTCGGGCTAGGGTTAGGGTTAGGGGACGGGGACGGTTTAGGGTCCAGGTGAGGGTACGACAACGCTTTAGGGGGAGCGTACATGTGAGGGCGCGGGTGAGTGTCAGGGTACGGGTTAGGATTAGGGGACGGGTGAGGGTCAGGCTTCGGGGAAGGGTTAGGGTTAGGGTTCGGGCTAGGGTTAGGGTTAGGGGACGGGGACGGCTTAGGGTCCAGGTGAGGGTACGACAACGCTTTAGGGGGAGCGTACGTGTGAGAGCGCGGGTGAGTGTCAGCGTACGGGTTAGGATTAGGGGACGGGTGAGGGTCAGGCTTCGGGGAAGGGTTAGGGTTAGGGTTCGGGCTAGGGTTAGGGTTAGGGGACGGGGACGGTTTAGGGTCCAGGTGAGGGTACGACAACGCTTTAGGGGGAGCGTCCGTGTGAGGGCGCGGGTGAGTGTCAGCGTACGGGTTAGGATTAGGGGACGGCTGAGGGTCAGGCTTCGGGGAAGGGTTAGGGTTAGGGTTCGGGCTAGGGTTAGGGTTAGGGGACGGGGACGGTTTAGGGTCCAGGTGAGGGTACGACAACGCTTTAGGGGGAGCGTACGTGTGAGGGCGCGGGTGAGTGTCAGCGTACGGTTTAGGATTAGGGGACGGGTGAGGGTCAGGCTTCGGGGAAGGGTTAGTCTTAGGGTTCTGGCTAGGGTTAGGGTTAGGGGACGGGGACGGTTTAGGGTCCAGGTGAGGGTACGACAACGCTTTAGGGGGAGCGTACGTGTGAGGGCGCGGGTGAGTGTCAGCGTACGGGTTAGGATTAGGGGACGGGTGAGGGTCAGGCTTCGGGGAAGGGTTAGGGTTAGGGTTTGGGCTAGGGTTAGGGTTAGGGGACGGGGACGGTTTAGGGTCCAGGTGAGGGTACGACAACGCTTTAGGGGGAGCGTACGTGTGAGGGCGCGGGTGAGTGTCAGCGTACGGGTTAGGATTAGGGGACGGGTGAGGGTCAGGCTTCGGGGAAGGGTTAGGGTTAGGGTTCGGGCTAGGGTTAGGGTTAGGGGACGGGGATGGTTTAGGGTCCAGGTGAGGGTACGACAACGCTTTAGGGGGAGCGTACGTGTGAGGGCGCGGGTGAGTGTCAGCGTACGGGTTAGGATTAGGGGACGGCTGCGGGTCAGGCTTCGGGGAAGTGTTAGGGTTTGGGTTCGGGCTAGGGTTAGGGTTAGGGGACGGGGACGGTTTAGGGTCCAGGTGAGGGTACGACAACGCTTTAGGGGGAGCGTACGTGTGAGGGCGCGGGTGAGTGTCAGCGTACGGTTTAGGATTAGGGGACGGGTGAGTGTCAGGCTTCGGGGAAGGGTTAGGGTTAGGGTTCGGGCTAGGGTTAGGGTTAGGGGACGGGGACAGTTTAGGGTCCAGGTGAGGGTACGACAACGCTTTAGGGGGAGCGTACGTGTGAGGGCGCGGGTGAGTGTCAGCGTACGGGTTAGGATTAGGGGACGGCTGAGGGTCAGGCTTCGGGGAAGGGTTAGGGTTAGGGTTCGGGCTAGGGTTAGGCTTAGGGGACGGGGACAGTTTAGGGTCCAGGTGAGGGTACGACAACGCTTTAGGGGGAGCGTACGTGTGAGGGCGCGGGTGAGTGTCAGCGTACGGGTTAGGATTAGGGGACGGCTGAGGGTCAGGCTTCGGGGAAGGGTTAGGGTTAGGGTTCGGGCTAGGGTTAGGGTTAGGGGACGGGGACGGTTTAGGGTCCAGGTGAGGGTACGACAACGCTTTAGGGGGAGCGTACATGTGAGGGCGCGGGTGAGTGTCAGGGTACGGGTTAGGATTAGGGGACGGGTGAGGGTCAGGCTTCGGGGAAGGGTTAGGGTTAGGGTTCGGGCTAGGGTTAGGGTTAGGGGATGGGGACGGTTTAGGGTCCAGGTGAGGGTACGACAACGCTTTAGGGGGAGCGTACGTGTGAGAGCGCGGGTGAGTGTCAGCGTACGGGTTAGGATTAGGGGACGGGTGAGGGTCAGGCTTCGGGGAAGGGTTAGGGTTAGGGTTCGGGCTAGGGTTAGGGTTAGGGGACGGGGACGGTTTAGGGTCCAGGTGAGGGTACGACAACGCTTTAGGGGGAGCGTACGTGTGAGGGCGCGGGTGAGTGTCAGCGTACGGGTTAGGATTAGGGGACGGCTGAGGGTCAGGCTTCGGGGAAGGGTTAGGGTTAGGGTTCGGGCTAGGGTTAGGGTTAGGGGACGGGGACGGTTTAGGGTCCAGGTGAGGGTACGACAACGCTTTAGGGGGAGCGTACGTGTGAGGGCGCGGGTGAGTGTCAGCGTACGGTTTAGGATTAGGGGACGGGTGAGGGTCAGGCTTCGGGGAAGGGTTAGTCTTAGGGTTCTGGCTAGGGTTAGGGTTAGGGGACGGGGACGGTTTAGGGTCCAGGTGAGGGTACGACAACGCTTTAGGGGGAGCGTACGTGTGAGGGCGCGGGTGAGTGTCAGCGTACGGGTTAGGATTAGGGGATGGGTGAGGGTCAGGCTTCGGGGAAGGGTTAGGGTTAGGGTTCGGGCTAGGGTTAGGGGACGGGGACGGGGACGGTTTAGGGTCCAGGTGAGGGTACGACAACGCTTTAGGGGGAGCGTACGTGTGAGGGCGCGGGTGAGTGTCAGCGTACGGGTTAGGATTAGGGGACGGGTGAGGGTCAGGCTTCGGGGAAGGGTTAGGGTTAGGGTTCGGGCTAGGGTTAGGGTTAGGGGACGGGGATGGTTTAGGGTCCAGGTGAGGGTACGACAACGCTTTAGGGGGAGCGTACGTGTGAGGGCGCGGGTGAGTGTCAGCGTACGGGTTAGGATTAGGGGACGGCTGCGGGTCAGGCTTCGGGGAAGGGTTAGGGTTAGGGTTCGGGCTAGGGTTAGGGTTAGGGGACGGGGACGGTTTAGGGTCCAGGTGAGTGTACGACAACGCTTTAGGGGGAGCGTACGTGTGAGGGCGTGGGTGAGTGTCAGCGTCCGGGTTAGGATTAGGGGATGGGTGAGGGTCAGGCTTCGGGGAAGGGTTAGGGTTAGGGTTCGGGCTAGGGTTAGGGTTAGGGGACGGGGACGGTTTGGGGTCCAGGTGAGGGTACGACAACGCTTTAGGGGGAGCGTACGTGTGAGGGCGCGGGTGAGTGTCAGCGTACGGGTTAGGATTAGGGGACGGGTGAGGGTCAGGCTTCGGGGAAGGGTTAGGGTTAGGGTTCGGGCTAGGGTTAGGGTTAGGGGACGGGGACGGTTTAGGGTCCAGGTGAGGGTACGACAACGCTTTAGGGGGAGCGTACGTGTGAGGGCGCGGGTGAGTGTCAGCATACGGGTTAGGATTAGGGGACGGGTGAGGGTCAGGCTTCGGGGAAGGGTTAGGGTTAGGGTTCGGGCTAGGGTTAGGGTTAGGGGACGGGGACGGTTTGGGGTCCAGGTGAGGGTACGACAACGCTTTAGGGGGAGCGTACGTGTGAGGGCGCGGGTGAGTGTCAGCGTACGGGTTAGGATTAGGGGACGGGTGAGGGTCAGGCTTCGGGGAAGGGTTAGGGTTAGGGTTCGGGCTAGGGTTAGGGTTAGGGGACGGGGACGGTTTAGGGTCCAGGTGAGGGTACGACAACGCTTTAGGGGGAGCGTACGTGTGAGGGCGCGGGTGAGTGTCTGCGTACGGGTTAGGATTAGGGGACGGGTGAGGGTCAGGCTTCGGGGAAAGGTTAGGGTTAGGGTTCGGGCTAGGGTTAGGGGACGGGGACGGTTTAGGGTCCAGGTGAGGGTACGACAACGCTTTAGGGGGAGCGTACGTGTGAGGGCGCGGGTGAGTGTCAGCGTACGGGTTAGGATTAGGGGACGGCTGAGGGTCAGGCTTCGGGGAAGGGTTAGGGTTAGGGTTCGGGCTAGGGTTAGGGTTAGGGGACGGGGACGGTTTAGGGTCCAGGTGAGGGTAAGACAACGCTTTAGGGGGAGCCTACGTGTGAGGGCGCGTGTGAGTGTCAGCGTACGGGTTAGGATTAGGGGACGGGTGAGGGTCAGGCTTCGGGGAAGGGTTAGGGTTAGGGTTCGGGCTAGGGTTAGGGTTAGGGGACGGGGACGCTTTAGGGTCCAGGTGAGGGTACGACAACGCTTTAGGGGGAGCGTACGTGTGAGGGCGCGGGTGAGTGTCAGCGTACGGTTTAGGATTAGGGGACGGCTGAGGGTCAGGCTTCGGGGAAGGGTTAGGGTTAGGGTTCGGGTTAGGGTTAGGGGACGGGGACGGTTTAGGGTCCAGGTGAGGGTACGACAACGCTTTAGGGGGAGCGTACGTGTGAGGGCGCGGGTGAGTGTCAGCGTACGGGTTAGGATTAGGGGACGGGTGAGGGTCAGGCTTCGGGGAAGGGTTAGGGTTAGGGTTCGGGCTAGGGTTAGGGTTAGGGGACGGGGATGGTTTAGGGTCCAGGTGAGGGTACGACAACGCTTTAGGGGGAGCGTACGTGTGAGGGCGCGGGTGAGTGTCAGCGTATGGGTTAGGATTAGGGGACGGCTGCGGGTCAGGCTTCGGGGAAGGGTTAGGGTTAGGGTTCGGGCTAGGGTTAGGGTTAGGGGACGGGGACGGTTTAGGGTCCAGGTGAGTGTACGACAACGCTTTAGGGGGAGCGTACGTGTGAGGGCGTGGGTGAGTGTCAGCGTCCGGGTTAGGATTAGGGGATGGGTGAGGGTCAGGCTTCGGGGAAGGGTTAGGGTTAGGGTTCGGGCTAGGGTTAGGGTTAGGGGACGGGGACGGTTTGGGGTCCAGGTGAGGGTACGACAACGCTTTAGGGGGAGCGTACGTGTGAGGGCGCGGGTGAGTGTCAGCGTACGGGTTAGGATTAGGGGACGGGTGAGGGTCAGGCTTCGGGGAAGGGTTAGGGTTAGGGTTCGGGCTAGGGTTAGGGTTAGGGGACGGGGACGGTTTAGGGTCCAGGTGAGGGTACGACAACGCTTTAGGGGGAGCGTACGTGTGAGGGCGCTGGTGAGTGTCAGCGTACGGGTTAGGATTAGGGGACGGGTGAGGGTCAGGCTTCGGGGAAGGGTTAGGGTTAGGGTTCGGGCTAGGGTTAGGGTTAGGGGACGGGGACGGTTTAGCGTCCAGGTGAGGGTACGACAACGCTTTAGGGGGAGCGTACGTGTGAGGGCGCGGGTGAGTGTCTGCGTACGGGTTAGGATTAGGGGACGGGTGAGGGTCAGGCTTCGGGGAAGGGTTAGGGTTAGGGTTCGGGCTAGGGTTAGGGTTAGGGGACGGGGACGGTTTAGGGTCCAGGTGAGGGTACGACAACGCTTTAGGGGGAGCGTACGTGTGAGGGCGCGGGTGAGTGTCAGCGTACGGGTTAGGATTAGGGGACGGGTGAGGGTCAGGCTTCGGGGAAGGGTTAGGGTTAGGGTTCGGGCTAGGGTTAGGGTTAGGGGACGGGGATGGTTTAGGGTCCAGGTGAGGGTACGACAACGCTTTAGGGGGAGCGTACGTGTGAGGGCGCGGGTGAGTGTCAGCGTACGGGTTAGGATTAGGGGACGGCTGCGGGTCAGGCTTCGGGGAAGGGTTAGGGTTAGGGTTCGGGCTAGGGTTAGGGTTAGGGGCCGGGGACGGTTTAGGGTCCAGGTGAGGGTACGACAACGCTTTAGGGGGAGCGTACGTGTGAGGGCGCGGGTGAGTGTCAGCGTACGGTTTAGGATTAGGGGACGGGTGAGTGTCAGTCTTCGGGGAAGGGTTAGGGTTAGGGTTCGGGCTAAGGTTAGGGTTAGGGGACGGGGACAGTTTAGGGTCCAGGTGAGGGTACGACAACGCTTTAGGGGGAGCGTACGTGTGAGGGCGCGGGTGAGTGTCAGCGTACGGGTTAGGATTAGGGGACGGCTGAGGGTCAGGCTTCGGGGAAGGGTTAGGGTTAGGGTTCGGGCTAGGGTTAGGCTTAGGGGATGGGGACGGTTTAGGGTCCAGGTGAGGGTACGACAACGCTTTAGGGGGAGCGTACGTGTGAGGGCGTGGGTGAGTGTCAGCGTACGGGTTAGGATTAGGGGACGGCTGAGGGTCAGGCTTCGGGGAAGGGTTAGGGTTAGGGTTCGGGCTAGGGTTAGGGTTAGGGGACGGGGACGGTTTAGGGTCCAGGTGAGGGTACGACAACGCTTTAGGGGGAGCGTACATGTGAGGGTGCGGGTGAGTGTCAGGGTACGGGTTAGGATTAGGGGACGGGTGAGGGTCAGGCTTCGGGGAAGGGTTAGGGTTAGGGTTCGGGCTAGGGTTAGGGTTAGGGGATGGGGACGGTTTAGGGTCCAGGTGAGGGTACGACAACGCTTTAGGGGGAGCGTACGTGTGAGAGCGCGGGTGAGTGTCAGCGTACGGGTTAGGATTAGGGGACGGGTGAGGGTCAGGCTTCGGGGAAGGGTTAGGGTTAGGGTTCGGGCTAGGGTTAGGGTTAGGGGACGGGGACGGTTTAGGGTCCAGGTGAGGGTACGACAACGCTTTAGGGGGAGCGTACGTGTGAGGGCGCGGGTGAGTGTCAGCGTACGGGTTAGGATTAGGGGACGGCTGAGGGTCAGGCTTCGGGGAAGGGTTAGGGTTAGGGTTCGGGCTAGGGTTAGGGTTAGGGGACGGGGACGGTTTAGGGTCCAGGTGAGGGTACGACAACGCTTTAGGGGGAGCGTACGTGTGAGGGCGCGGGTGAGTGTCAGCGTACGGTTTAGGATTAGGGGACGGGTGAGGGTCAGGCTTCGGGGAAGGGTTAGTCTTAGGGTTCTGGCTAGGGTTAGGGTTAGGGGACGGGGACGGTTTAGGGTCCAGGTGAGGGTACGACAACGCTTTAGGGGGAGCGTACGTGTGAGGGCGCGGGTGAGTGTCAGCGTACGGGTTAGGATTAGGGGACGGGTGAGGGTCAGGCTTCGGGGAAGGGTTAGGGTTAGGGTTCGGGCTAGGGTTAGGCTTAGGGGACGGGGACGGTTTAGGGTCCAGGTGAGGGTACGACAACGCTTTAGGGGGAGCGTACGTGTGAGGGCGCGGGTGAGTGTCAGCGTACGGGTTAGGATTAGGGGACGGCTGAGGGTCAGGCTTCGGGGAAGGGTTAGGGTTAGGGTTCGGGCTAGGGTTAGGGTTAGGGGACGGGGACGGTTTAGGGTCCAGGTGAGGGTACGACAACGCTTTAGGGGGAGCGTACGTGTGAGGGCGCGGGTGAGTGTCAGCGTACGGTTTAGGATTAGGGGACGGGTGAGGGTCAGGCTTCGGGGAAGGGTTAGTCTTAGGGTTCTGGCTAGGGTTAGGGTTAGGGGACGGGGACGGTTTAGGGTCCAGGTGAGGGTACGACAACGCTTTAGGGGGAGCGTACGTGTGAGGGCGCGGGTGAGTGTCAGCGTACGGGTTAGGATTAGGGGACGGGTGAGGGTCAGGCTTCGGGGAAGGGTTAGGGTTAGGGTTCGGGCTAGGGTTAGGGTTAGGGGACGGGGACGGTTTAGGGTCCAGGTGAGGGTACGACAACGCTTTAGGGGGAGCGTACGTGTGAGGGCGCGGGTGAGTGTCAGCGTACGGGTTAGGATTAGGGGACGGGTGAGGGTCAGGCTTCGGGGAAGGGTTAGGGTTAGGGTTCGGGCTAGGGTTAGGGTTAGGGGACGGGGATGGTTTAGGGTCCAGGTGAGGGTACGACAACGCTTTAGGGGGAGCGTACGTGTGAGGGCGCGGGTGAGTGTCAGCGTACGGGTTAGGATTAGGGGACGGCTGCGGGTCAGGCTTCGGGGAAGGGTTAGGGTAAGGGTTCGGGCTAGGGTTAGGGTTAGGGGCCGGGGACGGTTTAGGGTCCAGGTGAGGGTACGACAACGCTTTAGGGGGAGCGTACGTGTGAGGGCGCGGGTGAGTGTCAGCGTACGGTTTAGGATTAGGGGACGGGTGAGTGTCAGGCTTCGGGGAAGGGTTAGGGTTAGGGTTCGGGCTAGGGTTAGGGTTAGGGGACGGGGACAGTTTAGGGTCCAGGTGAGGGTACGACAACGCTTTAGGGGGAGCGTACGTGTGAGGGCGCGGGTGAGTGTCAGCGTACGGGTTAGGATTAGGGGACGGCTGAGGGTCAGGCTTCGGGGAAGGGTTAGGGTTAGGGTTCGGGCTAGGGTTAGGGTTAGGGGACGGGGACGGTTTAGGGTCCAGGTGAGGGTACGACAACGCTTTAGGGGGAGCGTACGTGTGAGGGCGTGGGTGAGTGTCAGCGTACGGGTTAGGATTAGGGGACGGCTGAGGGTCAGGCTTCGGGGAAGGGTTAGGGTTAGGGTTCGGGCTAGGGTTAGGGTTAGGGGACGGGGACGGTTTAGGGTCCAGGTGAGGGTACGACAACGCTTTAGGGGGAGCGTACATGTGAGGGCGCGGGTGAGTGTCAGGGTACGGGTTAGGATTAGGGGACGGGTGAGGGTCAGGCTTCGGGGAAGGGTTAGGGTTAGGGTTCGGGCTAGGGTTAGGGTTAGGGGATGGGGACGGTTTAGGGTCCAGGTGAGGGTACGACAACGCTTTAGGGGGAGCGTACGTGTGAGAGCGCGGGTGAGTGTCAGCGTACGGGTTAGGATTAGGGGACGGGTGAGGGTCAGGCTTCGGGGAAGGGTTAGGGTTAGGGTTCGGGCTAGGGTTAGGGTTAGGGGACGGGGACGGTTTAGGGTCCAGGTGAGGGTACGACAACGCTTTAGGGGGAGCGTACGTGTGAGGGCGCGGGTGAGTGTCAGCGTACGGGTTAGGATTAGGGGACGGCTGAGGGTCAGGCTTCGGGGAAGGGTTAGGGTTAGGGTTCGGGCTAGGGTTAGGGTTAGGGGACGGGGACGGTTTAGGGTCCAGGTGAGGGTACGACAACGCTTTAGGGGGAGCGTACGTGTGAGGGCGCGGGTGAGTGTCAGCGTACGGTTTAGGATTAGGGGACGGGTGAGGGTCAGGCTTCGGGGAAGGGTTAGTCTTAGGGTTCTGGCTAGGGTTAGGGTTAGGGGACGGGGACGGTTTAGGGTCCAGGTGAGGGTACGACAACGCTTTAGGGGGAGCGTACGTGTGAGGGCGCGGGTGAGTGTCAGCGTACGGGTTAGGATTAGGGGACGGGTGAGGGTCAGGCTTCGGGGAAGGGTTAGGGTTAGGGTTCGGGCTAGGGTTAGGCTTAGGGGACGGGGACGGTTTAGGGTCCAGGTGAGGGTACGACAACGCTTTAGGGGGAGCGTACGTATGAGGGCGCGGTTGAGTGTCAGCGTACGGGTTAGGATTAGGGGACGGCTGAGGGTCAGGCTTCGGGGAAGGGTTAGGGTTAGGGTTCGGGCTAGGGTTAGGGTTAGGGGACGGGGACGGTTTAGGGTCCAGGTGAGGGTACGACAACGCTTTAGGGGGAGCGTACGTGTGAGGGCGCGGGTGAGTGTCAGCGTACGGTTTAGGATTAGGGGACGGGTGAGGGTCAGGCTTCGGGGAAGGGTTAGTCTTAGGGTTCTGGCTAGGGTTAGGGTTAGGGGACGGGGACGGTTTAGGGTCCAGGTGAGGGTACGACAACGCTTTAGGGGGAGCGTACGTGTGAGGGCGCGGGTGAGTGTCAGCGTACGGGTTAGGATTAGGGGACGGGTGAGGGTCAGGCTTCGGGGAAGGGTTAGGGTTAGGGTTCGGGCTAGGGTTAGGGTTAGGGGACGGGGACGGTTTAGGGTCCAGGTGAGGGTACGACAACGCTTTAGGGGGAGCGTACGTGTGAGGGCGCGGGTGAGTGTCAGCGTACGGGTTAGGATTAGGGGACGGGTGAGGGTCAGGCTTCGGGGAAGGGTTAGGGTTAGGGTTCGGGCTAGGGTTAGGGTTAGGGGACGGGGATGGTTTAGGGTCCAGGTGAGGGTACGACAACGCTTTAGGGGGAGCGTACGTGTGAGGGCGCGGGTGAGTGTCAGCGTACGGGTTAGGATTAGGGGACGGCTGCGGGTCAGGCTTCGGGGAAGGGTTAGGGTAAGGGTTCGGGCTAGGGTTAGGGTTAGGGGCCGGGGACGGTTTAGGGTCCAGGTGAGGGTACGACAACGCTTTAGGGGGAGCGTACGTGTGAGGGCGCGGGTGAGTGTCAGCGTACGGTTTAGGATTAGGGGACGGGTGAGTGTCAGGCTTCGGGGAAGGGTTAGGGTTAGGTTTCGGGCTAGGGTTAGGGTTAGGGGACGGGGACAGTTTAGGGTCCAGGTGAGGGTACGACAACGCTTTAGGGGGAGCGTACGTGTGAGGGCGCGGGTGAGTGTCAGCGTACGGGTTAGGATTAGGGGACGGCTGAGGGTCAGGCTTCGGGGAAGGGTTAGGGTTAGGGTTCGGGCTAGGGTTAGGGTTAGGGGACGGGGACGGTTTAGGGTCCAGGTGAGGGTACGACAACGCTTTAGGGGGAGCGTACGTGTGAGGGCGCGGGTGAGTGTCAGCGTACGGTTTAGGATTAGGGGACGGCTGAGGGTCAGGCTTCGGGGAAGGGTTAGTCTTAGGGTTCTGGCTAGGGTTAGGGTTAGGGGACGGGGACTGTTTAGGGTCCAGGTGAGGGTACGACAACGCTTTAGGGGGAGCGTACGTGTGAGGGCGCGGGTGAGTGTCAGCGTACGGGTTAGGATTAGGGGACGGGTGAGGGTCAGGCTTCGGGGAAGGGTTAGGGTTAGGGTTCGGGCTAGGGTTAGGGTTAGGGGACGGGGACGGTTTAGGGTCCAGGTGAGGGTACGACAACGCTTTAGGGGGAGCGTATGTGTGAGGGCGCGGGTGAGTGTCAGCGTACGGGTTAGGATTAGGGGACGGGTGAGTGTCAGGCTTCGGGGAAGGGTTAGGGTTAGGGTTCGGGCTAGGGTTAGGGTTAGGGGACGGGGATGGTTTAGGGTCCAGGTGAGGGTACGACAACGCTTTAGGGGGAGCGTACGTGTGAGGGCGCGGGTGAGTGTCAGCGTACGGGTTAGGATTAGGGGACGGCTGCGGGTTAGGCTTCGGGGAAGGGTTAGGGTTAGGGTTCGGGCTAGGGTTAGGGTTAGGGGACGGGGACGGTTTAGGGTCCAGGTGAGTGTACGACAACGCTTTAGGGGGAGCGTACGTGTGAGGGCGTGGGTGAGTGTCAACGTCCGGGTTAGGATTAGGGGATGGGTGAGGGTCAGGCTTCGGGGAAGGGTTAGGGTTAGGGTTCGGGCTAGGGTTAGGGTTAGGGGACGGGGACGGTTTGGGGTCCAGGTGAGGGTACGACAACGCTTTAGGGGGAGCGTACGTGTGAGGGCGCGGGTGAGTGTCAGCGTACGGGTTAGGATTAGGGGACGGGTGAGGGTCAGGCTTCGGGGAAGGGTTAGGGTTAGGGTTCGGGCTAGGGTTAGGGTTAGGGGACGGGGACGGTTTAGGGTCCAGGTGAGGGTACGACAACGCTTTAGGGGGAGCGTACGTGTGAGGGCGCGGGTGAGTGTCAGCATACGGGTTAGGATTAGGGGACGGGTGAGGGTCAGGCTTCGGGGAAGGGTTAGGGTTAGGGTTCGGGCTAGGGTTAGGGTTAGGGGACGGGGACGGTTTAGGGTCCAGGTGAGGGTACGACAACGCTTTAGGGGGAGCGTACGTGTGAGGGCGCGGGTGAGTGTCAGCGTACGGGTTAGGATTAGGGGACGGGTGAGGGTCAGGCTTCGGGGAAGGGTTAGGGTTAGGGTTCGGGCTAGGGTTAGGGTTAGGGGACGGGGACGGTTTAGGGTCCAGGTGAGGGTACGACAACGCTTTAGGGGGAGCGTACGTGTGAGGGCGCGGG
This sequence comes from Orcinus orca, assembly GCF_937001465.1. NCBI lineage: Eukaryota > Metazoa > Chordata > Mammalia > Artiodactyla > Delphinidae > Orcinus > Orcinus orca. Next base: position 142,117 of record NW_026043819.1, on the reverse strand, counting down.
TGAGTGTCTGCGTACGGGTTAGGATTAGGGGACGGGTGAGGGTCAGGCTTCGGGGAAGGGTTAGGGTTAGGGTTCGGGCTAGGGTTAGGGGACGGGGACGGTTTAGGGTCCAGGTGAGGGTACGACAACGCTTTAGGGGGAGCGTACGTGTGAGGGCGCGGGTGAGTGTCAGCGTACGGGTTAGGATTAGGGGACGGCTGAGGGTCAGGCTTCGGGGAAGGGTTAGGGTTAGGGTTCGGGCTAGGGTTAGGGTTAGGGGACGGGGACGGTTTAGGGTCCAGGTGAGGGTAAGACAACGCTTTAGGGGGAGCCTACGTGTGAGGGCGCGTGTGAGTGTCAGCGTACGGGTTAGGATTAGGGGACGGGTGAGGGTCAGGCTTCGGGGAAGGGTTAGGGTTAGGGTTCGGGCTAGGGTTAGGGTTAGGGGACGGGGACGCTTTAGGGTCCAGGTGAGGGTACGACAACGCTTTAGGGGGAGCGTACGTGTGAGGGCGCGGGTGAGTGTCAGCGTACGGGTTAGGATTAGGGGACGGCTGAGGGTCAGGCTTCGGGGAAGGGTTAGGGTTAGGGTTCGGGCTAGGGTTAGGGTTAGGGGACGGGGACGGTTTAGGGTCCAGGTGAGGGTACGACAACGCTTTAGGGGGAGCGTACGTGTGAGGGCGCAGGTGAGTGTCAGCGTACGGGTTAGGATTAGGGGACGGGTGAGGGTCAGGCTTCGGGGAAGGGTTAGGGTTAGGGTTCGGGCTAGGGTTAGGGTTAGGGGACGGGGATGGTTTAGGGTCCAGGTGAGGGTACGACAACGCTTTAGGGGGAGCGTACGTGTGAGGGCGCGGGTGAGTGTCAGCGTACGGGTTAGGATTAGGGGACGGCTGCGGGTCAGGCTTCGGGGAAGGGTTAGGTTTAGGGTTCGGGCTAGGGTTAGGGTTAGGGGACGGGGACGGTTTAGGGTCCAGGTGAGTGTACGACAACGCTTTAGGGGGAGCGTACGTGTGAGGGCGTGGGTGAGTGTCAGCATCCGGGTTAGGATTAGGGGATGGGTGAGGGTCAGGCTTCGGGGAAGGGTTAGGGTTAGGGTTCGGGCTAGGGTTAGGGTTAGGGGACGGGGACGGTTTGGGGTCCAGGTGAGGGTACGACAACGCTTTAGGGGGAGCGTACGTGTGAGGGCGCGGGTGAGTGTCAGCGTACGGGTTAGGATTAGGGGACGGGTGAGGGTCAGGCTTCGGGGAAGGGTTAGGGTTAGGGTTCGGGCTAGGGTTAGGGTTAGGGGACGGGGACGGTTTAGGGTCCAGGTGAGGGTACGACAACGCTTTAGGGGGAGCGTACGTGTGAGGGCGCGGGTGAGTGTCAGCGTACGGGTTAGGATTAGGGGACGGGTGAGGGTCAGGCTTCGGGGAAGGGTTAGGGTTAGGGTTCGGGCTAGGGTTAGGGTTAGGGGACGGGGACGGTTTAGGGTCCAGGTGAGGGTAAGACAACGCTTTAGGGGGAGCGTACGTGTGAGGGCGCGTGTGAGTGTCAGCGTACGGGTTAGGATTAGGGGACGGGTGAGGGTCAGGCTTCGGGGAAGGGTTAGGGTTAGGGTTCGGGCTAGGGTTAGGCTTAGGGGACGGGGACGGTTTAGGGTCCAGGTGAGGGTACGACAACGCTTTAGGGGGAGCGTACGTGTGAGGGCGCGGGTGAGTGTCAGCGTACGGGTTAGGATTAGGGGACGGCTGAGGGTCAGGCTTCGGGGAAGGGTTAGGGTTAGGGTTCGGGCTAGGGTTAGGGTTAGGGGACGGGGACGGTTTAGGGTCCAGGTGAGGGTACGACAACGCTTTAGGGGGAGCGTACGTGTGAGGGCGCGGGTGAGTGTCAGCGTCCGGTTTAGGATTAGGGTATGGGTGAGGGTCAGGCTTCGGGGAAGGGTTAGGTTTAGGGTTCGGGCTAGGGTTAGGGTTAGGGGACGGGGACGGTTTGGGGTCCAGGTGAGGGTACGACAACGCTTTAGGGGGAGCGTACGTGTGAGGGCGCGGGTGAGTGTCAGCGTACGGGTTAGGATTAGGGGACGGGTGAGGGTCAGGCTTCGGGGAAGGGTTAGGGTTAGGGTTCGGGCTAGGGTTAGGGTTAGGGGACGGGGACGGTTTAGGGTCCAGGTGAGGGTACGACAACGCTTTAGGGGGAGCGTACGTGTGAGGGCGCGGGTGAGTGTCAGCGTACGGGTTAGGATTAGGGGACGGGTGAGGGTCAGGCTTCGGGGAAGGGTTAGGGTTAGGGTTCGGGCTAGGGTTAGGGTTGGGGGACGGGGACGGTTTAGGGTCCAGGTGAGGGTACGACAACGCTTTAGGGGGAGCGTACGTGTGAGGGCGCGGGTGAGTGTCAGCGTACGGGTTAGGATTAGGGGACGGGTGAGGGTCAGGCTTCGGGGAAGGGTTAGGGTTAGGGTTCGGGCTAGGGTTAGGGTTAGGGGACGGGGACGGTTTAGGGTCCAGGTGAGGGTACGACAACGCTTTAGGGGGAGCGTACGTGTGAGGGCGAGGGTGAGTGTCAGCGTACGGGTTAGGATTAGGGGACGGGTGAGGGTCAGGCTTCGGGGAAGGGTTAGGGTTAGGGTTCGGGCTAGGGTTAGGGTTAGGGGACGGGGACGGTTTAGGGTCCAGGTGAGGGTACGACAACGCTTTAGGGGGAGCGTACGTGTGGGCGCGGGTGAGTGTCTGCGTACGGGTTAGGATTAGGGGACGGGTGAGGGTCAGGCTTCGGGGAAGGGTTAGGGTTAGGGTTCGGGCTAGGGTTAGGGGACGGGGACGGGGACGGTTTAGGGTCCAGGTGAGGGTACGACAACGCTTTAGGGGGAGCGTACGTGTGAGGGCGCGGGTGAGTGTCAGCGTACGGGTTAGGATTAGGGGACGGGTGAGGGTCAGGCTTCGGGGAAGGGTTAGGGTTAGGGTTCGGGCTAGGGTTAGGGTTAGGGGACGGGGAAGGTTTAGGGTCCAGGTGAGGGTAAGACAACGCTTTAGGGGGAGCGTACGTGTGAGGGCGCGTGTGAGTGTCAGCGTACGGGTTAGGATTAGGGGACGGGTGAGGGTCAGGCTTCGGGGAAGGGTTAGGGTTAGGGTTCGGGCTAGGGTTAGGCTTAGGGGACGGGGACGGTTTAGGGTCCAGGTGAGGGTACGACAACGCTTTAGGGGGAGCGTACGTGTGAGGGCGCGGGTGAGTGTCAGCGTACGGGTTAGGATTAGGGGACGGCTGAGGGTCAGGCTTCGGGGAAGGGTTAGGGTTAGGGTTCGGGCTAGGGTTAGGGTTAGGGGACGGGGACGGTTTAGGGTCCAGGTGAGGGTACGACAACGCTTTAGGGGGAGCGTACGTGTGAGGGCGCGGGTGAGTGTCAGCGTCCGGGTTAGGATTAGGGTATGGGTGAGGGTCAGGCTTCGGGGAAGGGTTAGGGTTAGGGTTCGGGCTAGGGTTAGGGTTAGGGGACGGGGACGGTTTGGGGTCCAGGTGAGGGTACGACAACGCTTTAGGGGGAGCGTACGTGTGAGGGCGCGGGTGAGTGTCAGCGTACGGGTTAGGATTAGGGGACGGGTGAGGGTCAGGCTTCGGGGAAGGGTTAGGGTTAGGGTTCGGGCTAGGGTTAGGGTTAGGGGACGGGGACGGTTTAGGGTCCAGGTGAGGGTACGACAACGCTTTAGGGGGAGCGTACGTGTGAGGGCGCGGGTGAGTGTCAGCGTACGGGTTAGGATTAGGGGAAGGGTGAGGGTCAGGCTTCGGGGAAGGGTTAGGGTTAGGGTTCGGGCTAGGGTAAGGGTTAGGGGACGGGGACGGTTTAGGGTCCAGGTGAGGGTACAACAACGCTTTAGGGGGAGCGTACGTGTGAGGGCGCGGGTGAGTGTCAGCGTACGGGTTAGGATTAGGGGACGGGTGAGGGTCAGGCTTCGGGGAAGGGTTAGGGTTAGGGTTCGGGCTAGGGTTAGGGTTAGGGGACGGGGACGGTTTAGGGTCCAGGTGAGGGTACGACAACGCTTTAGGGGGAGCGTACGTGTGAGGGCGCGGGTGAGTGTCTGCGTACTGGTTAGGATTAGGGGACGGGTGAGGGTCAGGCTTCGGGGAAGGGTTAGGTTTAGGGTTCGGGCTAGGGTTAGGGGACGGGGACGGTTTAGGGTCCAGGTGAGGGTACGACAACGCTTTAGGGGGAGCGTACGTGTGAGGGCGCGGGTGAGTGTCAGCGTACGGGTTAGGATTAGGGGACGGGTGAGGGTCAGGCTTCGGGGAACGGTTAGGGTTAGGGTTCGGGCTAGGGTTAGGGTTAGGGGACGGGGACGCTTTAGGGTCCAGGTGAGGGTACGACAACGCTTTAGGGGGAGCGTACGTGTGAGGGCGCGGGTGAGTGTCAGCGTACGGGTTAGGATTAGGGGACGGCTGAGGGTCAGGCTTCGGGGAAGGGTTAGGGTTAGGGTTCGGGCTAGGGTTAGGGTTAGGGGACGGGGACGGTTTAGGGTCCAGGTGAGGGTACGACAACGCTTTAGGGGGAGCGTACGTGTGAGGGCGCGGGTGAGTGTCAGCGTACGGGTTAGGATTAGGGGACGGGTGAGGGTCAGGCTTCGGGGAAGGTTTAGGGTTAGGGTTCGGGCTAGGGTTAGGGTTAGGGGACGGGGACGGTTTAGGGTCCAGGTGAGGGTAAGACAACGCTTTAGGGGGAGCGTACGTGTGAGGGCGCGTGTGAGTGTCAGCGTACGGGTTAGGATTAGGGGACGGGTGAAGGTCAGGCTTCGGGGAAGGGTTAGGGTTAGGGTTCGGGCTAGGGTTAGGCTTAGGGGACGGGGACGGTTTAGGGTCCAGGTGAGGGTACGACAACGCTTTAGGGGGAGCGTACGTGTGAGGGCGCGGGTGAGTGTCAGCGTACGGGTTAGGATTAAGGGACGGGTGAGGGTCAGGCTTCGGGGAAGGGTTAGGGTTAGGGTTCGGGCTAGGGTTAGGGTTAGGGGACGGGGACGGTTTAGGGTCCAGGTGAGGGTACGACAACGCTTTAGGGGGAGCGTACGTGTGAGGGCGCGGGTGAGTGTCAGCGTCCGGGTTAGGATTAGGGTATGGGTGAGGGTCAGGCTTCGGGGAAGGGTTAGGGTTAGGGTTCGGGCTAGGGTTAGGGTTAGGGGACGGGGACGGTTTGGGGTCCAGGTGAGGGTACGACAACGCTTTAGGGGGAGCGTACGTGTGAGGGCGCGGGTGAGTGTCAGCGTACGGGTTAGGATTAGGGGACGGGTGAGGGTCAGGCTTCGGGGAAGGGTTAGGGTTAGGGTTCGGGCTAGGGTTAGGGTTAGGGGACGGGGACGGTTTAGGGTCCAGGTGAGGGTACGACAACGCTTTAGGGGGAGCGTACGTGTGAGGGCGCGGGTGAGTGTCAGCGTACGGGTTAGGATTAGGGGACGGGTGAGGGTCAGGCTTCGGGGAAGGGTTAGGGTTAGGGTTCGGGCTAGGGTTAGGGTTAGGGGACGGGGACGGTTTAGGGTCCAGGTGAGGGTACGACAACGCTTTAGGGGGAGCGTACGTGTGAGGGCGAGGGTGAGTGTCAGCGTACGGTTTAGGATTAGGGGACGGGTGAGGGTCAGGCTTCGGGGAAGGGTTAGGGTTAGGGTTCGGGCTAGGGTTAGGGTTAGGGGACGGGGACGGTTTAGGGTCCAGGTGAGGGTACGACAACGCTTTAGGGGGAGCGTACGTGTGAGGGCGCGGGTGAGTGTCTGCGTACGGGTTAGGATTAGGGGACGGGTGAGGGTCAGGCTTCGGGGAAGGGTTAGGGTTAGGGTTCGGGCTAGGGTTAGGGGACGGGGACGGGGACGGTTTAGGGTCCAGGTGAGGGTACGACAACGCTTTAGGGGGAGCGTACGTGTGAGGGCGCGGGTGAGTGTTAGCGTACGGGTTAGGATTAGGGGACGGGTGAGGGTCAGGCTTCGGGGAAGGGTTAGGGTTAGGGTTCGGGCTAGGGTTAGGGTTAGGGGACGGGGACGGTTTAGGGTCCAGGTGAGGGTAAGACAACGCTTTAGGGGGAGCGTACGTGTGAGGGCGCGTGTGAGTGTCAGCGTACGGGTTAGGATTAGGGGACGGGTGAGGGTCAGGCTTCGGGGAAGGGTTAGGGTTAGGGTTCGGGCTAGGGTTAGGCTTAGGGGACGGGGACGGTTTAGGGTCCAGGTGAGGGTACGACAACGCTTTAGGGGGAGCGTACGTGTGAGGGCGCGGGTGAGTGTCAGCGTACGGGTTAGGATTAGGGGACGGCTGAGGGTCAGGCTTCGGGGAAGGGTTAGGGTTAGGGTTCGGGCTAGGGTTAGGGTTAGGGGACGGGGACGGTTTAGGGTCCAGGTGAGGGTACGACAACGCTTTAGGGGGAGCGTACGTGTGAGGGCGCGGGTGAGTGTCAGCGTCCGGGTTAGGATTAGGGTATGGGTGAGGGTCAGGCTTCGGGGAAGGGTTAGGGTTAGGGTTCGGGCTAGGGTTAGGGTTAGGGGACGGGGACGGTTTGGGGTCCAGGTGAGGGTACGACAACGCTTTAGGGGGAGCGTACGTGTGAGGGCGCGGGTGAGTGTCAGCGTACGGGTTAGGATTAGGGGACGGGTGAGGGTCAGGCTTCGGGGAAGGGTTAGGGTTAGGGTTCGGGCTAGGGTTAGGGTTAGGGGACGGGGACGGTTTAGGGTCCAGGTGAGGGTACGACAACGCTTTAGGGGGAGCGTACGTGTGAGGGCACGGGTGAGTGTCAGCGTACGGGTTAGGATTAGGGGACGGGTGAGGGTCAGGCTTCGGGGAAGGGTTAGGGTTAGGGTTCGGGCTAGGGTTAGGGTTAGGGGACGGGGACGGTTTAGGGTCCAGGTGAGGGTACGACAACGCTTTAGGGGGAGCGTACGTGTGAGGGCGCGGGTGAGTGTCAGCGTACGGGTTAGGATTAGGGGACGGGTGAGGGTCAGGCTTCGGGGAAGGGTTAGGGTTAGGGTTCGGGCTAGGGTTAGGGTTAGGGGACGGGGACGCTTTAGGGTCCAGGTGAGGGTACGACAACGCTTTAGGGGGAGCGTACGTGTGAGGGCGCGGGTGAGTGTCAGCGTACGGGTTAGGATTAGGGGACGGCTGAGGGTCAGGCTTCGGGGAAGGGTTAGGGTTAGGGTTCGGGCTAGGGTTAGGGTTAGGGGACGGGGACGGTTTAGGGTCCAGGTGAGGGTACGACAACGCTTTAGGGGGAGCGTACGTGTGAGGGCGCGGGTGAGTGTCAGCGTACGGTTTAGGATTAGGGGACGGGTGAGTGTCAGGCTTCGGGGAAGGGTTAGGGTTAGGGTTCGGGCTAGGGTTAGTGTTAGGGGACGGGGACGGTTTAGGGTCCAGGTGAGGGTACGACAACGCTTTAGGGGGAGCGTACGTGTGAGGGCGCGGGTGAGTGTCAGCGTACGGGTTAGGATTAGGGGACGGGTGAGGGTCAGGCTTCAGGGAACGGTTAGGGTTAGGGTTCGGGCTAGGGTTAGGGTTAGGGGACGGGGACGGTTTAGTGTCCAGGTGAGGGTACGACAACGCTTTAGGGGGTGCGTACGTGTGAGGGCGCGGGTGAGTGTCAGCATACGGGTTAGGATTAGGGGACGGGTGAGGGTCAGGCTTCGGGGAAGTGTTAGGGTTAGGGTTCGGGCTAGGGTTAGGGTTAGGGGACGGGGACGGTTTAGGGTCCAGGTGAGGGTACGACAACGCTTTAGGGGGAGCGTACGTGTGAGGGCGCGGGTGAGTGTCAGCGTACGGTTTAGGATTAGGGGACGTGTGAGGGTCAGGCTTCGGGGAAGGGTTAGGGTTAGGGTTCGGGCTAGGGTTAGGGTTAGGGGACGGGGACGGTTTAGGGTCCAGGTGAGGGTACGACAACGCTTTAGGGGGAGCGTACGTGTGAGGGCGCGGGTGAGTGTCAGCGTACGGGTTAGGATTAGGGGACGGGTGAGGGTCAGGCTTCGGGGAAGGGTTAGGGTTAGGGTTCGGGCTAGGGTTAGGGTTAGGGGACGGGGACGGTTTAGGGTCCAGGTGAGGGTACGACAACGCTTTAGGGGGAGCGTACGTGTGAGGGCGCGGGTGAGTGTCAGCGTACGGGTTAGGATTAGGGGACGGGTGAGGGTCAGGCTTCGGGGAAGGGTTAGGGTTAGGGTTCGGGCTAGGGTTAGGGTTAGGGGACGGGGACGGTTTAGGGTCCAGGTGAGGGTACGACAACGCTTTAGGGGGAGCGTACGTGTGAGGGCGCGGGTGAGTGTCAGCGTACGGGTTAGGATTAGGGGACGGGTGAGGGTCAGGCTTCGGGGAAGGGTTAGGGTTAGGGTTCGGGCTAGGGTTAGGGTTAGGGGACGGGGACGGTTTAGGGTCCAGGTGAGGGTACGACAACGCTTTAGGGGGAGCGTACGTGTGAGGGCGCGGGTGAGTGTCAGCGTACGGGTTAGGATTAGGGGACGGGTGAGGGTCAGGCTTCGGGGAAGGGTTAGGGTTAGAGTTCGGGCTAGGGTTAGGGTTAGGGGACGGGGACGGTTTAGGGTCCAGGTGAGGGTACGACAACGCTTTAGGGGGAGCGTACGTGTGAGGGCGCGTGTGAGTGTCAGCGTACGGGTTAGGATTAGGGGACGGGTGAGGGTCAGGCTTCGGGGAAGGGTTAGGGTTAGGGTTCGGGCTAGGGTTAGGGTTAGGGGACGGGGACGGTTTAGGGTCCAGGTGAGGGTACGACAACGCTTTAGGGGGAGCGTACGTGTGAGGGCGCGGGTGAGTGTCAGCGTACGGGTTAGGATTAGGGGACGGGTGAGGGTCAGGCTTCGGGGAAGGGTTAGGGTTAGGGTTCGGGCTAGGGTTAGGGTTAGGGGACGGGGACGGTTTAGGGTCCAGGTGAGGGTACGACAACGCTTTAGGGGGAGCGTACGTGTGAGGGCGTGGGTGAGTGTCAGCGTCCGGGTTAGGATTAGGGTATGGGTGAGAGTCAGGCTTCGGGGAAGGGTTAGGGTTAGGGTTCGGGCTAGGGTTAGGGTTAGGGGACGGGGACGGTTTAGGGTCCAGGTGAGGGTACGACAACGCTTTAGGGGGAGCGTACGTGTGAGGGCGCGGGTGAGTGTCAGCGTACGGGTTAGGATTAGGGGACGGGTGAGGGTCAGGCTTCGGGGAAGGGTTAGGGTTAGGGTTCGGGCTAGGGTTAGGGTTAGGGGACGGGGACGGTTTAGGGTCCAGGTGAGGGTACGACAACGCTTTAGGGGGAGCGTACGTGTGAGGGCGCGGGTGAGTGTCAGCGTACGGGTTAGGATTAGGGGACGGGTGAGGGTCAGGCTTCGGGGAAGGGTTAGGGTTAGGGTTCGGGCTAGGGTTAGGGTTAGGGGACGGGGACGGTTTAGGGTCCAGGTGAGGGTACGACAACGCTTTAGGGGGAGCGTACGTGTGAGGGCGCGGGTGAGTGTCAGCGTACGGGTTAGGATTAGGGGACGGGTGAGGGTCAGGCTTCGGGGAAGGTTTAGGGTTAGGGTTCGGGCTAGGGTTAGGGTTAGGGGACGGGGACGGTTTAGGGTCCAGGTGAGGGTACGACAACGCTTTAGGGGGAGCGTACGTGTGAGGGCGTGGGTGAGTGTCAGCGTACGGGTTAGGATTAGGGGACGGGTGAGGGTCAGGCTTCGGGGAAGGGTTAGGGTTAGAGTTCGGGCTAGGGTTAGGGTTAGGGGACGGGGACGGTTTAGGTTCCAGGTGAGGGTACGACAACGCTTTAGGGGGAGCGTACGTGTGAGGGCGCGGGTGAGTGTCAGCGTACGGGTTAGGATTAGGGGACGGGTGAGTGTCAGGCTTCGGGGAAGGGTTAGGGTTAGGGTTCGGGCTAGGGTTAGGGTTAGGGGACGGGGACGGTTTAGGGTCCAGGTGAGGGTACGACAACGTTTTAGGGGGAGCGTACGTGTGAGGGCGCGGGTGAGTGTCAGCGTACGGGTTAGGATTAGGGGACGGGTGAGGGTCAGGCTTCGGGGAACGGTTAGGGTTAGGGTTCGGGCTAGGGTTAGGGTTAGGGGACGGGGACGGTTTAGTGTCCAGGTGAGGGTACGACAACGCTTTAGGGGGAGCGTACGTGTGAGGGCGCGGGTGAGTGTCAGCGTACGGGTTAGGATTAGGGGACGGGTGAGGGTCAGGCTTCGGGGAAGTGTTAGGGTTAGGGTTAAGGCTAGGGTTAGGCTTAGGGGATGGGGACGGTTTAGGGTCCAGGTGAGCGTACGACAACGCTTTAGGGGGAGCGTACGTGTGAGGGCGTGGGTGAGTGTCAGCGTACGGCTTAGGATTAGGGGACGGCTGAGGGTCAGGCTTCGGGGAAGGGTTAGGGTTAGGTTTCGGGCTAGGGTTAGGGTTAGGGGACGGGGACGGTTTAGGGTCCAGGTGAGGGTACGACAACGCTTTAGGGGGAGCGTACGTGTGAGGGCGCGGGTGAGTGTCAGCGTACGGGTTAGGATTAGGGGACGGGTGAGGGTCAGGCTTCGGGGAAGGGTTAGGGTTAGGGTTCGGGCTAGGGTTAGGGTTAGGGGACGGGGACGGTTTAGGGTCCAGGTGAGTGTACGACAACGCTTTAGGGGGAGCGTACGTGTGAGGGCGCGGGTGAGTGTCAGCGTACGGGTTAGGATTAGGGGACGGGTGAGGGTCAGGCTTCGGGGAAGGGTTAGGGTTCGGGTTCGGGCTAGGGTTAGGGTTAGGGGACGGGGACGATTTAGGGTCCAGGTGAGGGTACGACAACGCTTTAGGGGGAGCGTACGTGTGAGGGCGCGGGTGAGTGTCAGCGTACGGGTTAGGATTAGGGGACGGGTGAGGGTCAGGCTTCGGGGAAGGGTTAGGGTTAGGGTTCGGGCTAGGGTTAGGGTTAGGGGACGAGGATGGCTTAGGGTCCAGGTGAGGGTACGACAACGCTTTAGGGGGAGCGTACGTGTGAGGGCGCGGGTGAGTGTCAGCGTACGGGTTAGGATTAGGGGACAGGTGAGGGTCAGGCTTCGGGGAAGGGTTAGGGTTAGGGTTCGGGCTAGGGTTAGGGTTAGGGGACGGGGACGGTTTAGGGTCCAGGTGAGGGTACGACAACGCTTTAGGGGGAGCGTACGTGTGAGGGCGCGGGTGAGTGTCAGCGTACGGGTTAGGATTAGGGGACGGGTGAGGGTCAGGCTTCGGGGAAGGGTTAGGGTTAGGGTTCGGGCTAGGGTTAGGGTTAGGGGACGGGGACGGTTTAGGGTCCAGGTGAGGGTACGACAACGCTTTAGGGGGAGCGTACGTGTGAGAGCGCGGGTGAGTGTCAGCGTACGGGTTAGCATTAGGGGACGGGTGAGGGTCAGGCTTCGGGGAAGGGTTAGGTTTAGGGTTCGGGCTAGGGTTAGGGTTAGGGGACGGGGACGGTTTAGGGTCCAGGTGAGGGTACGACAACGCTTTAGGGGGAGCGTACGTGTGAGGGCGCGGGTGAGTGTCAGCGTACGGGTTAGGATTAGGGGACGGCTGAGGGTCAGGCTTCGGGGAAGGGTTAGGGTTAGGGTTCGGGCTAGGGTTAGGGTTAGGGGACGGGGACGGTTTAGGGTCCAGGTGAGGGTACGACAACGCTTTAGGGGGAGCGTACGTGTGAGGGCGCGGGTGAGTGTCAGCGTACGGTTTAGGATTAGGGGACGGGTGAGGGTCAGGCTTCGGGGAAGGGTTAGTCTTAGGGTTCTGGCTAGGGTTAGGGTTAGGGGACGGGGACGGTTTAGGGTCCAGGTGAGGGTACGACAACGCTTTAGGGGGAGCGTACGTGTGAGGGCGCGGGTGAGTGTCAGCGTACGGGTTAGGATTAGGGGACGGGTGAGGGTCAGGCTTCGGGGAAGGGTTAGGGTTAGGGTTCGGGCTAGGGTTAGGGTTAGGGGACGGGGACGGTTTAGTGTCCAGGTGAGGGTAAGACAACGCTTTAGGGGGAGCGTACGTGTGAGGGCGCGTGTGAGTGTCAGCGTACGGGTTAGGATTAGGGGACGGGTGAGGGTCAGGCTTCGGGGAAGGGTTAGGGTTAGGGTTCGGGCTAGGGTTAGGCTTAGGGGACGGGGACGGTTTAGGGTCCAGGTGAGGGTACGACAACGCTTTAGGGGGAGCGTACGTGTGAGGGCGCGGGTGAGTGTCAGCGTACGGGTTAGGATTAGCGGACGGCTGAGGGTCAGGCTTCGGGGAAGGGTTAGGGTTAGGGTTCGGGCTAGGGTTAGGGTTAGGGGACGGGGACGGTTTAGGGTCCAGGTGAGGGTACGACAACGCTTTAGGGGGAGCGTACGTGTGAGGGCGCGGGTGAGTGTCAGCGTCCGGGTTAGGATTAGGGTATGGGTGAGGGTCAGGCTTCGGGGAAGGGTTAGGGTTAGGGTTCGGGCTAGGGTTAGGGTTAGGGGACGGGGACGGTTTGGGGTCCAGGTGAGGGTACGACAACGCTTTAGGGGGAGCGTACGTGTGAGGGCGCGGGTGAGTGTCAGCGTACGGGTTAGGATTAGGGGACGGGTGAGGGTCAGGCTTCGGGGAAGGGTTAGGGTTAGGGTTCGGGCTAGGGTTAGGGTTAGGGGACGGGGACGGTTTAGGGTCCAGGTGAGGGTACGACAACGCTTTAGGGGGAGCGTACGTGTGAGGGCGCGGGTGAGTGTCAGCGTACGGGTTAGGATTAGGGGACGGGTGAGGGTCAGGCTTCGGGGAAGGGTTAGGGTTAGGGTTCGGGCTAGGGTTAGGGTTAGGGGACGGGGACGGTTTAGGGTCCAGGTGAGGGTACGACAACGCTTTAGGGGGAGCGTACGTGTGAGGGCGCGGGTGAGTGTCAGCGTACGGGTTAGGATTAGGGGACGGGTGAGGGTCAGGCTTCGGGGAAGGGTTAGGGTTAGGGTTCGGGCTAGGGTTAGGGTTAGGGGACGGGGACGCTTTAGGGTCCAGGTGAGGGTACGACAACGCTTTAGGGGCAGCGTACGTGTGAGGGCGCGGGTGAGTGTCAGCGTACGGTTTAGGATTAGGGGACGTGTGAGCGTCAGGCTTCGGGGAAGGGTTAGGGTTAGGGTTCGGGCTAGGGTTAGGGTTAGGGGACGGGGACGGTTTAGGGTCCAGGTGAGGGTACGACAACGCTTTAGGGGGAGCGTATGTGTGAGGGCGCGGGTGAGTGTCAGCGTACGGGTTAGGATTAGGGGACGGGTGAGGGTCAGGCTTCGGGGAAGGGTTAGGGTTAGGGTTCGGGCTAGGGTTAGGGTTAGGGGACGGGGACGGTTTAGGGTCCAGGTGAGGGTACGACAACGCTTTAGGGGGAGCGTACGTGTGAGGGCGCGGGTGAGTGTCTGCGTACGGGTTAGGATTAGGGGACGGGTGAGGGTCAGGCTTCGGGGAAGGGTTAGGGTTAGGGTTCGGGCTAGGGTTAGGGGACGGGGACGGGGACGGTTTAGGGTCCAGGTGAGGGTACGACAACGCTTTAGAGGGAGCGTACGTGTGAGGGCGCGGGTGAGTGTCAGCGTACGGGTTAGGATTAGGGGACGGGTGAGGGTCAGGCTTCGGGGAAGGGTTAGGGTTAGGGTTCGGGCTAGGGTTAGGGTTAGGGGACGGGGACGGTTTAGGGTCCAGGTGAGGGTACGACAACGCTTTAGGGGGAGCGTACGTGTGAGGGCGCGGGTGAGTGTCAGCGTACGGGTTAGGATTAGGGGACGGGTGAGGGTCAGGCTTCGGGGAAGGGTTAGGGTTAGGGTTCGGGCTAGGGTTAGGGTTAGGGGACGGGGACGGTTTAGGGTCCAGGTGAGGGTACGACAACGCTTTAGGGGGAGCGTACGTGTGAGGGCGCGGGTGAGTGTCAGCGTACGGGTTAGGATTAGGGGACGGGTGAGGGTCAGGCTTCGGGGAAGGGTTAGGGTTAGGGTTCGGGCTAGGGTTAGGGTTAGGGGACGGGGACGGTTTAGGGTCCAGGTGAGGGTACGACAACGCTTTAGGGGGAGCGTACGTGTGAGGGCGCGGGTGAGTGTCAGCGTACGGGTTAGGATTAGGGGACGGGTGAGGGTCAGGCTTCGGGGAAGGGTTAGGGTTAGAGTTCGGGCTAGGGTTAGGGTTAGGGGACGGGGACGGTTTAGGGTCCAGGTGAGGGTACGACAACGCTTTAGGGGGAGCGTACGTGTGAGGGCGCGGGTGAGTGTCAGCGTACGGGTTAGGATTAGGGGACGGGTGAGTGTCAGGCTTCGGGGAAGGGTTAGGGTTAGGGTTCGGGCTAGGGTTAGGGTTAGGGGACGGGGACGGTTTAGGGTCCAGGTGAGGGTACGACAACGCTTTAGGGGGAGCGTACGTGTGAGGGCGCGGGTGAGTGTCAGCGTACGGGTTAGGATTAGGGGACGGGTGAGGGTCAGGCTTCGGGGAACGGTTAGGGTTAGGGTTCGGGCTAGGGTTAGGGTTAGGGGACGGGGACGGTTTAGTGTCCAGGTGAGGGTACGACAACGCTTTAGGGGGAGCGTACGTGTGAGGGCGCGGGTGAGTGTCAGCGTACGGGTTAGGATTAGGGGACGGGTGAGGGTCAGGCTTCGGGGAAGTGTTAGGGTTAGGGTTAAGGCTAGGGTTAGGCTTAGGGGATGGGGACGGTTTAGGGTCCAGGTGAGGGTACGACAACGCTTTAGGGGGAGCGTACGTGTGAGGGCGTGGGTGAGTGTCAGCGTACGGCTTAGGATTAGGGGACGGCTGAGGGTCAGGCTTCGGGGAAGGGTTAGGGTTAGGGTTCGGGCTAGGGTTAGGGTTAGGGGACGGGGACGGTTTAGGGTCCAGGTGAGGGTACGACAACGCTTTAGGGGGAGCGTACGTGTGAGGGCGCGGGTGAGTGTCAGCGTACGGGTTAGGATTAGGGGACGGGTGAGGGTCAGGCTTCGGGGAAGGGTTAGGGTTAGGGTTTGGGCTAGGGTTAGGGTTAGGGGACGGGGACGCTTTAGGGTCCAGGTGAGGGTACGACAACGCTTTAGGGGGAGCGTACGTGTGAGGGCGCGGGTGAGTGTCAGCGTACGGTTTAGGATTAGGGGACGTGTGAGGGTCAGGCTTCGGGGAAGGGTTAGGGTTAGGGTTCGGGCTAGGGTTAGGGTTAGGGGACGGGGACGGTTTAGGGTCCAGGTGAGGGTACGACAACGCTTTAGGGGGAGCGTACGTGTGAGGGCGCGGGTGAGTGTCAGCGTACGGGTTAGGATTAGGGGACGGGTGAGGGTCAGGCTTCGGGGAAGGGTTAGGGTTAGGGTTCGGGCTAGGGTTAGGGTTAGGGGACGGGGACGGTTTAGGGTCCAGGTGAGGGTACGACAACGCTTTAGGGGGAGCGTACGTGTGAGGGCGCGGGTGAGTGTCTGCGTACGGGTTAGGATTAGGGGACGGGTGAGGGTCAGGCTTCGGGGAAGGGTTAGGGTTAGGGTTCGGGCTAGGGTTAGGGGACGGGGACGGGGACGGTTTAGGGTCCAGGTGAGGGTACGACAACGCTTTAGAGGGAGCGTACGTGTGAGGGCGCGGGTGAGTGTCAGCGTACGGGTTAGGATTAGGGGACGGGTGAGGGTCAGGCTTCGGGGAAGGGTTAGGGTTAGGGTTCGGGCTAGGGTTAGGGTTAGGGGACGGGGACGGTTTAGGGTCCAGGTGAGGGTACGACAACGCTTTAGGGGGAGCGTACGTGTGAGGGCGCGGGTGAGTGTCAGCGTACGGGTTAGGATTAGGGGACGCCTGAGGGTCAGGCTTCGGGGAAGGGTTAGGGTTAGGGTTCGGGCTAGGGTTAGGGTTAGGGGACGGGGACGGTTTAGGGTCCAGGTGAGTGTACGACAACGCTTTAGGGGGAGCGTACGTGTGAGGGCGTGGGTGAGTGTCAGCGTCCGGGTTAGGATTAGGGTATGGGTGAGAGTCAGGCTTCGGGGAAGGGTTAGGGTTAGGGTTCGGGCTAGGGTTAGGGTTAGGGGACGGGGACGGTTTAGGGTCCAGGTGAGGGTACGACAACGCTTTAGGGGGAGCGTACGTGTGAGGGCGCGGGTGAGTGTCAGCGTACGGGTTAGGATTAGGGGACGGGTGAGGGTCAGGCTTCGGGGAAGGGTTAGGGTTAGGGTTCGGGCTAGGGTTAGGGTTAGGGGACGGGGACGGTTTAGGGTCCAGGTGAGGGTACGACAACGCTTTAGGGGGAGCGTACGTGTGAGGGCGCGGGTGAGTGTCAGCGTACGGGTTAGGATTAGGGGACGGGTGAGGGTCAGGCTTCGGGGAAGGGTTAGGGTTAGGGTTCGGGCTAGGGTTAGGGTTAGGGGACGGGGACGGTTTAGGGTCCAAGTGAGGGTACGACAACGCTTTAGGGGGAGCGTACGTGTGAGGGCGCGGGTGAGTGTCAGCGTACGGGTTAGGATTAGGGGACGGGTGAGGGTCAGGCTTCGGGGAAGGGTTAGGGTTAGGGTTCGGGCTAGGGTTAGGGTTAGGGGACGGGGACGGTTTAGGGTCCAGGTGAGGGTACGACAACGCTTTAGGGGGAGCGTACGTGTGAGGGCGCGGGTGAGTGTCAGCGTACGGGTTAGGATTAGGGGACGGGTGAGGGTCAGGCTTCGGGGAAGGGTTAGGGTTAGAGTTCGGGCTAGGGTTAGGGTTAGGGGACGGGGACGGTTTAGGGTCCAGGTGAGGGTACGACAACGCTTTAGGGGGAGCGTACGTGTGAGGGCGCGGGTGAGTGTCAGCGTACGGGTTAGGATTAGGGGACGGGTGAGTGTCAGGCTTCGGGGAAGGGTTAGGGTTAGGGTTCGGGCTAGGGTTAGGGTTAGGGGACGGGGACGGTTTAGGGTCCAGGTGAGGGTACGACAACGCTTTAGGGGGAGCGTACGTGTGAGGGCGCGGGTGAGTGTCAGCGTACGGGTTAGGATTAGGGGACGGGTGAGGGTCAGGCTTCGGGGAACGGTTAGGGTTAGGGTTCGGGCTAGGGTTAGGGTTAGGGGACGGGGACGGTTTAGTGTCCAGGTGAGGGTACGACAACGCTTTAGGGGGAGCGTACGTGTGAGGGCGCGGGTGAGTGTCAGCGTACGGGTTAGGATTAGGGGACGGGTGAGGGTCAGGCTTCGGGGAAGTGTTAGGGTTAGGATTAAGGCTAGGGTTAGGCTTAGGGGATGGGGACGGTTTAGGGTCCAGGTGAGGGTACGACAACGCTTTAGGGGGAGCGTACGTGTGAGGGCGTGGGTGAGTGTCAGCGTACGGCTTAGGATTAGGGGACGGCTGAGGGTCAGGCTTCGGGGAAGGGTTAGGGTTAGGGTTCGGGCTAGGGTTAGGGTTAGGGGACGGGGACGGTTTAGGGTCCAGGTGAGGGTACGACAATGCTTTAGGGGGAGCGTACGTGTGAGGGCGCGGGTGAGTGTCAGCGTACGGGTTAGGATTAGGGGACGGGTGAGGGTCAGGCTTCGGGGAAGGGTTAGGGTTAGGGTTCGGGCTAGGGTTAGGGTTAGGGGACGGGGACGGTTTAGGGTCCAGGTGAGGGTACGACAACGCTTTAGGGGGAGCGTACGTGTGAGGGCGCGGGTGAGTGTCAGCGTACGGGTTAGGATTAGGGGACGGGTGAGGGTCAGGCTTCGGGGAAGGGTTAGGGTTCGGGTTCGGGCTAGGGTTAGGGTTAGGGGACGGGGACGATTTAGGGTCCAGGTGAGGGTACGACAACGCTTTAGGGGGAGCGTACGTGTGAGGGCGCGGGTGAGTGTCAGCGTACGGGTTAGGATTAGGGGACGGGTGAGGGTCAGGCTTCGGGGAAGGGTTAGGGTTAGGGTTCGGGCTAGGGTTAGGGTTAGGGGACGAGGACGGCTTAGGGTCCAGGTGAGGGTACGACAACGCTTTAGGGGGAGCGTACGTGTGAGGGCGCGGGTGAGTGTCAGCGTACGGGTTAGGATTAGGGGACAGGTGAGGGTCAGGCTTCGGGGAAGGGTTAGGGTTAGGGTTCGGGCTAGGGTTAGGGTTAGGGGACGGGGACGGTTTAGGGTCCAGGTGAGGGTACGACAACGCTTTAGGGGGAGCGTACGTGTGAGGGCGCGGGTGAGTGTCTGCGTACGGGTTAGGATTAGGGGACGGGTGAGGGTCAGGCTTCGGGGAAGGGTTAGGGTTAGGGTTCGGGCTAGGGTTAGGGTTAGGGGACGGGGACGGTTTAGGGTCCAGGTGAGGGTACGACAACGCTTTAGGGGGAGCGTACGTGTGAGGGCGCGGGTGAGTGTCAGCGTACGGGTTAGGATTAGGGGACGGCTGAGGGTCAGGCTTCGGGGAAGGGTTAGGGTTAGGGTTCGGGCTAGGGTTAGGGTTAGGGGACGGGGACGGTTTAGGGTCCAGGTGAGGGTACGACAACGCTTTAGGGGGAGCGTACGTGTGAGGGCGCGGGTGAGTGTCAGCGTACGGTTTAGGATTAGGGGACGGGTGAGGGTCAGGCTTCGGGGAAGGGTTAGTCTTAGGGTTCTGGCTAGGGTTAGGGTTAGGGGACGGGGACGGTTTAGGGTCCAGGTGAGGGTACGACAACGCTTTAGGGGGAGCGTACGTGTGAGGGCGCGGGAGAGTGTCAGCGTACGGGTTAGGATTAGGGGACGGGTGAGGGTCAGGCTTCGGGGAAGGGTTAGGGTTAGGGTTCGGGCTAGGGTTAGGGTTAGGGGACGGGGACTGTTTAGGGTCCAGGTGAGGGTACGACAACGCTTTAGGGGGAGCGTACGTGTGAGGGCGCGGGTGAGTGTCAGCGTACGGGTTAGGATTAGGGGACGGGTGAGGGTCAGGCTTCGGGGAAGGGTTAGGGTTAGGGTTCGGGCTAGGGTTAGGGTTAGGGGACGGGGACGGTTTAGGGTCCAGGTGAGGGTACGACAACGCTTTAGGGGGAGCGTACGTGTGAGGGCGCGTGTGAGTGTCAGCGTACGGGTTAGGATTAGGGGACGGGTGAGGGTCAGGCTTCGGGGAAGGGTTAGGGTTAGGGTTCGGGCTAGGGTTAGGCTTAGGGGACGGGGACGGTTTAGGGTCCAGGTGAGGGTACGACAACGCTTTAGGGGGAGCGTACGTGTGAGGGCGCGGGTGAGTGTCAGCGTACGGGTTAGGATTAGGGGACGGCTGAGGGTCAGGCTTCGGGGAAGGGTTAGGGTTAGGATTCGGGCTAGGGTTAGGGTTAGGGGACGGGGACGGTTTAGGGTCCAGGTGAGGGTACGACAACGCTTTAGGGGGAGCGTACGTGTGAGGGCGTGGGTGAGTGTCAGCGTACGGTTTAGGATTAGGGGACGGGTGAGGGTCAGGCTTCGGGGAAGGGTTAGTCTTAGGGTTCTGGCTAGGGTTAGGGTTAGGGGACGGGGACGGTTTAGGGTCCAGGTGAGGGTACGACAACGCTTTAGGGGGAGCGTACGTGTGAGGGCGCGGGAGAGTGTCAGCGTACGGGTTAGGATTAGGGGACGGGTGAGGGTCAGGCTTCGGGGAAGGGTTAGGGTTAGGGTTCGGGCTAGGGTTAGGGTTAGGGGACGGGGACGGTTTAGGGTCCAGGTGAGGGTACGACAACGCTTTAGGGGGAGCGTACGTGTGAGGGCGCGGGTGAGTGTCAGCGTACGGGTTAGGATTAGGGGACGGGTGAGGGTCAGGCTTCGGGGAAGGGTTAGGGTTAGGGTTCGGGCTAGGGTTAGGGTTAGGGGACGGGGATGGTTTAGGGTCCAGGTGAGGGTACGACAACGCTTTAGGGGGAGCGTACGTGTGAGGGCGCGTGTGAGTGTCAGCGTACGGGTTAGGATTAGGGGACGGGTGAGGGTCAGGCTTCGGGGAAGGGTTAGGTTTAGGGTTCGGGCTAGGGTTAGGGTTAGGGGACGGGGACAGTTTGGGGTCCAGGTGAGGGTACGACAACGCTTTAGGGGGAGCGTACGTGTGAGGGCGCGGGTGAGTGTCAGCGTACGGTTTAGGATTAGGGGACGGGTGAGGGTCAGGCTTCGGGGAAGGGTTAGGGTTAGGGTTCGGGCTAGGGTTAGGGTTAGGGGACGGGGACGGTTTAGGGTCCAGGTGAGGGTACGACAACGCTTTAGGGGGAGCGTACGTGTGAGGGCGCGGGTGAGTGTCAGCGTACGGGTTAGGATTAGGGGACGGGTGAGGGTCAGGCTTCGGGGAAGGGTTAGGGTTAGGGTTCGGGCTAGGGTTAGGGTTAGGGGACGGGGACGGTTTAGGGTCCAGGTGAGGGTACGACAACGCTTTAGGGGGAGCGTACGTGTGAGGGCGCGGGTGAGTGTCAGCGTACGGGTTAGGATTAGGGGACGGGTGAGGGTCAGGCTTCGGGGAACGGTTAGGGTTAGGGTTCGGGCTAGGGTTAGGGTTAGGGGACGGGGACGGTTTAGTGTCCAGGTGAGGGTACGACAACGCTTTAGGGGGAGCGTACGTGTGAGGGCGCGGGTGAGTGTCAGCGTACGGGTTAGGATTAGGGGACGGGTGAGGGTCAGGCTTCGGGGAAGGGTTAGGGTTAGGGTTCGGGCTAGGGTTAGGGTTAGGGGACGGGGACGGTTTAGGGTCCAGGTGAGGGTACGACAACGCTTTAGGGGGAGCGTACGTGTGAGGGCGCGGGTGAGTGTCAGCGTACGGGTTAGGATTAGGGGACGGGTGAGGGTCAGGCTTCGGGGAAGGGTTAGGGTTAGGGTTCGGGCTAGGGTTAGGGTTAGGGGACGGGGACGGTTTAGGGTCCAGGTGAGTGTACGACAACGCTTTAGGGGGAGCGTACGTGTGAGGGCGCGGGTGAGTGTCTGCGTACGGGTTAGGATTAGGGGACGGGTGAGGGTCAGGCTTCGGGGAAGGGTTAGGGTTAGGGTTCGGGCTAGGGTTAGGGGACGGGGACGGGGACGGTTTAGGGTCCAGGTGAGTGTACGACAACGCTTTAGAGGGAGCGTACGTGTGAGGGCGCGGGTGAGTGTCAGCGTACGGGTTAGGAATTAGGGGACGGGTGAGGGTCAGGCTTCGGGGAAGTGTTAGGGTTAGGGTTCGGGCTAGGGTTAGGGTTAGGGGACGGGGACGGTTTAGGGTCCAGGTGAGGGTACTACTACGCTTTAGGGGGAGCGTACGTGTGAGGGCGCGGGTGAGTGTCAGCGTACGGGTTAGGATTAGGGGACGGGTGAGGGTCAGGCTTCGGGGAAGGGTTAGGGTTAGGGTTCGGGCTAGGGTTAGGGTTAGGGGACGGGGACGGTTTAGGGTCCAGGTGAGGGTACGACGACGCTTTAGGGGGAGCGTACGTGTGAGGGCGCGGGTGAGTGTCAGCGTACAGCTTAGGATTAGGGGACGGGTGAGTGTCAGGCTTCGGGGAAGGGTTAGGTTTAGGGTTCGGGCTAGGGTTAGGCTTAGGGGACGGGTACGGTTTAGGGTCCACGTGAGGGTACGACGACGCTTTAGGGGGAGCGTACGTGTGAGGGCGCGGGTGAGTGTCAGCGTACGGCTTAGGATTAGGGGACGGGTGATGGTCAGGCTTCGGGGAAGGGTTAGGGTTAGGGTTCGGGCTAGGGTTAGGGTTAGGGGACGGGGACGGTTTAGGGTCCAGGTGAGGGTACGACGACGCTTTAGGGGGAGCGTAAGTTTGAGGGCGCGGGTGAGTGTCAGCGTACGGGTTTGGATTAGGGGACGGGTGAGGGCAGGCTTCGGGGAAGGGTTAGGATTAGGGTTCGGGCTAGAGTTAGGGTTAGGGGACGGGGACGGTTTAGGGTCCAGGTGAGGGTACGACAACGCTTTAGGGGGAGCGTACGTGTGAGGGCGCGGGTGAGTGTCAGCGTACGGGTTAGGATTAGGGGACGGGTGAGGGTCAGGCTTCGGGGAAGGGTTAGGGTTAGTGTTCGGACTAGGGTTAGGGTTAGGGGACGGGGACAGTTTAGGGTCCAGGTGAGGGTACGACAACGCTTTAGCGGGAGCGTACGTGTGAGGGCGCGGGTGAGTGTCAGCGTACGGGTTAGGATTAGGGGACGGGTGAGGGTCAGGCTTCGGGGAAGGGTTAGGGTTAGGGTTCGGGCTAGGGTTAGGGTTAGGGGACGGGGACGGTTTAGGGTCCAGGTGAGGGTACGACAACGCTTTAGGGGGAGCGTACGTGTGAGGGCGCGGGTGAGTGTCAGCGTACGGCTTAGGATTAGGGGACGGCTGAGGGTCAGGCTTCGGGGAAGGGTTAGGTTTAGGGTTCGGGCTAGGGTTAGGGTTAGGGGACGGGGACGGTTTAGGGTCCAGGTGAGGGTACGACGACGCTTTAGGGGGAGCGTACGTGTGAGGGCGCGGGTGAGTGTCAGCGTACGGGTTAGGATTAGGGGACGGGTGAGGGTCAGGCTTCGGGGAAGGGTTAGGGTTAGGGTTCGGGCTAGGGTTAGGGTTAGGGGACCGGGACGGTTTAGGGTCCAGGTGAGGGTACGACGACGCTTTAGGGGGAGCGTACGTGTGAGGGCGCGGGTGAGTGTCAGCGTACGGGTTAGGATTAGGGGACGGGTGAGGGTCAGGCTTCGGGGAAGGGTTAGGGTTAGGGTTCGGGCTAGGGTTAGGGTTAGGGGACGGGGACGGTTTAGGGTCCAGGTGAGGGTACGACGATGCTTTAGGCGGAGCGTACGTGTGAGGGCGCGGGTGAGTGTCAGCGTACGGGTTAGGATTAGGTGACGGGTGAGGGTCAGGCTTCGGGAAAGTGTTAGGGTTACGGTTCGGGATAGGGTTAGGGTTAGGGGACGGGGACGGTTTAGGGTCCAGGTGAGGGCACGACGACGCTTTAGGGGGAGCGTACGTGTGAGGGCGTGGGTGAGTGTCAGCGTACGGGTTAGGATTAGGGGACGGGTGAGGGTCAGGCTTCGGGGAAGGGTTAGGGTTAGGGTTCGGTCTAGGGTTAGGGTTAGGGGACGGGGACGGTTTAGGGTCCAGGTGAGGGTACGACAACGCTTTAGGGGGAGCGTACGTGTGAGGGCGCGGGTGAGTGTCAGCGTACGGCTTAGGATTAGGGGACGGGTGAGGGTCAGGCTCGGTGAAGGGTTAAGGTTAGGGTTCGGACTAGGGTTAGGGTTAGGGACGGGGACAGTTTAGGGTCCAGGTGAGGGTACGACAACGCTTTAGCGGGAGCGTACGTGTGAGGGCGCGGGTGAGTGTCAGCGTACGGGTTAGGATTAGGGGACGGGTGAGGGTCAGGCTTCGGGGAAGGGTTAGGGTTAGGGTTCGGGCTAGGGTTAGGGTTAGGGGACGGGGACGGTTTTGGGTCCAGGTGAGGGTATGACGACGCTTTAGGGGGAGCGTACGTGTGAGGGCGCGGGTCAGTGTCAGCGTACGGGTTAGGATTAGGGGACGGGTGAGGGTCAGGCTTCGGGGAACGGTTAGGGTTAGGGTTCGGGCTAGGGTTAGGGTTAGGGGACGGGGACGGTTTAGGGTCCAGGTGAGGGTACGACAACGCTTTAGGGGGAGCGTACGTGTGAGGGCGCGGGTGAGTGTCAGCGTACGGCTTAGGATTAGGGGACGGCTGAGGGTCAGGCTTCGGGGAAGGGTTAGGGTTAGGGTTCGGGCTAGGGTTAGGGTTAGGGGACGGGGACAGTTTAGGGTCCAGGTGAGGGTACGACAACGCTTTAGCGGGAGCATACGTGTGAGGGCGCGGGTGAGTGTCAGCGTACGGGTTAGGATTAGGGGACGGGTGAGGGTCAGGCTTCGGGGAAGGGTTAGGGTTAGGGTTCGGGCTAGGGTTAGGGTTAGGGGACGGGGACGGTTTAGGGTCCAGGTGAGGGTACGACGACGCTTTAGGGGGAGCGTACGTGTGAGGGCGCGGGTGAGTGTCAGCGTACGGGTTAGGATTAGGGGACGGGTCAGGGTCAGGCTTCGGGGAAGGGTTAGGGTTAGGATTCGGGCTAGGGTTAGGGTTAGGGGACGGGGACGGTTTAGGGTCCAGGTGAGGGTACGACGACGCTTTAGGGGGAGCGTACGTGTGAGGGCGCGGGTGAGTGTCAGCGTACGGCTTAGGATTAGGGGACGGCTGAGGGTCAGGCTTCGGGGAAGGGTTAGGGTTAGGGTTCGGGCTAGGGTTAGGGTTAGCGGACGGGGACGGTTTAGGGTCCAGGTGAGGGTACGACGACGCTTTAGGGGGAGCGTACGTGTGAGGGCGCGGGTGAGTGTCAGCGTACGGGTTAGGATTAGGGGACGGGTGAGGGTCAGGCTTCGGGGAAGGGTTAGGGTTAGGGTTCGGGCTAGGGTTAGGGTTAGGGGACGGGGACGGTTTATGGTCCAGGTGAGGGTACGAAGACGCTTTAGGGGGAGCGTACGTGTGAGGGCGTGGGTGAGTGTCAGCGTACGGCTTAGGATTAGGGGACGGGTGAGGGTCAGGCTTCGGGGAAGGGTTAGGGTTCGGGCTAGGGTTAGGGATAGGGGACGGGGACGGTTTAGGGTCCAGGTGAGGGTACGACGACGCTTTAGGGGGAGCGTACGTGTGAGGGCGCGGGTGAGTGTCAGCGTACGGGTTAGGATTAGGGGACGGGTGAGGGTCAGGCTTCGGGGAAGGGTTAGGGTTAGGGTTCGGGCTAGGGTTAGGGTTAGGGGACGGGGACGGTTTAGGGTCCAGGTGAGGGTACGACGACGCTTTAGGGGGAGCGTACGTGTGAGGGCGCGGGTGAGTGTCAGCGTACGGGTTAGGATTAGGGGACGGGTGAGGGTCAGGCTTCGGGGAAGTGTTAGGGTTAGGGTTCGGGATAGGGTTAGGGTTAGGGGACGGGGACGGTTTAGGGTCCAGGTGAGGGCACGACGACGCTTTAGGGGGAGCGTACGTGTGAGGGCGCGGGTGAGTGTCAGCGTACGGGTTAGGATTAGGGGACGGGTGAGGGTCAGGCTTCGGGGAAGGGTTAGGGTTAGGGTTCGGGCTAGGGTTAGGGTTAGGGGACGGGGACGGTTTAGGGTCCAGGTGAGGGTACGACAACGCTTTAGGGGGAGCGTACGTGTGAGGGCGCGGGTGAGTGTCAGCGTACGGCTTAGGATTAGGGGACGGCTGAGGGTCAGGCTTCGGGGAAGGGTTAGGGTTAGGGTTCGGGCTAGGGTTAGGGTTAGGGGACGGGGACGGTTTAGGATCCAGGTGAGGGTACGACGACGCTTTAGGGGGAGCGTACGTGTGAGGGCGCGGGTGAGTGTCAGCGTACGGGTTAGGATTAGGGGACGGGTGAGGGTCAGGCTTCGGGGAAGGGTTAGGGTTAGGGTTCGGGCTAGGGTTAGGATTAGGGGATGGGGACGGTTTAGGGTCCAGGTGAGGGTACGACGACGCTTTAGGGGGAGCGTACGTGTGAGGGCGCGGGTGAGTGTCAGCGTACGGGTTAGGATTAGGGGACGGGTGAGGGTCAGGCTTCGGGGAAGGGTTAGGGTTAGGGTTCGGGCTAGGGTTAGGGTTAGGGGACGGGGACGGTTTAGGGTCCAGGTGAGGGTACGACGACGCTTTAGGGGGAGCGTACGTGTGAGGGCGCGGGTGAGTGTCAGCGTACGGGTTAGGATTAGGGGACGGGTGAGGGTCAGGCTTCGGGGAAGTGTTAGGGTTAGGGTTCTGGATAGGGTTAGGGTTAGGGGACGGGGACGGTTTAGGGTCTAGGTGAGGGCACGACGACGCTTTAGGGGGAGCGTACGTGTGAGGGCGCGGGTGAGTGTCAGCGTACGGGTTAGGATTAGGGGACGGGTGAGGGTCAGGCTTCGGGGAAGGGTTAGGGTTAGGGTTCGGGCTAGGGTTAGGGTTAGGGGACGGGGACGGTTTAGGGTGCAGGTGAGGGTACGACAACGCTTTAGGGGGAGCGTACGTGTGAGGGCGCGGGTGAGTGTCAGCGTACGGCTTAGGATTAGGGGACAGGTGAGGGTCAGGCTTCGGGGAAGGGTTAGGGTTAGGGTTCGGACTAGGGTTAGGGTTAGGGGACGGGGACAGTTTAGGGTCCAGGTGAGGGTACGACAACGCTTTAGCGGGAGCGTACGTGTGAGGGCGCGGGTGAGTGTCAGCGTACGGGTTAGGATTAGGGGACGGGTGAGGGTCAGGCTTCGGGGAAGGGTTAGGGTTAGGGTTCGGGCTAGGGTTAGGGTTAGGGGACGGGGACGGTTTAGGGTCCAGGTGAGGGTATGACGACGCTTTAGGGGGAGCATACGTGTGAGGGCGCGGGTGAGTGTCAGCGTACGGGTTAGGATTAGGGGACGGGTGAGGGTCAGGCTTCGGGGAAGTGTTAGGGTTAGGGTTCGGGCTAGGGTTAGGGTTAGGGGACGGGGACGGTTTAGGGTCCAGGTGAGGGTACGACAACGCTTTAGGGGGAGCGTACGTGTGAGGGCGCGGGTGAGTGTCAGCGTACGGGTTAGGATTAGGGGACGGCTGAGGGTCAGGCTTCGGGGAAGTGTTAGGGTTAGGGTTCGGGCTAGGGTTAGGGTTAGGGGACGGGGACGGTTTAGGGTCCAGGTGAGGGTACGACGACGCTTTAGGGGGAGCGTACGTGTGAGGGCGCGGGTGAGTGTCAGCGTACGGGTTAGGATTAGGGGACGGGTGATGGTCAGGCTTCGGGGAAGGGTTAGGGTTAGGGTTCGGGCTAGGGTTAGGGTTAGGGGACGGGGACGGTTTAGGGTCCAGGTGAGGGTACGACGACGCTTTAGGGGGAGCGTACGTGTGAGGGCACGGGTGAGTGTCAGCGTACGGGTTAGGATTAGGGGACGGGTGAGGGTCAGGCTTCGGGGAAGGGTTAGGGTTAGGGTTCGGGCTAGGGTTAGGGTTAGGGGACGGGTACGGTTTAGGGTCCAGGTGAGGGTACGACGACGCTTTAGGGGGAGCGTACGTGTGAGGGCGCGGGTGAGTGTCAGCGTACGGCTTAGGATTAGGGGACGGGTGAGTGTCAGGCTTCGGGGAAGGGTTAGGGTTAGGGTTCGGGCTAGGGTTAGGGTTAGGGCACGGGGACAGTTTAGGGTCCAGGTGAGGGTACGACAACGCTTTAGCGGGAGCGTACGTGTGAGGGCGCGGGTGAGTGTCAGCGTACGGGTTAGGATTAGGGGACGGGTGAGGGTCAGGCTTCGGGGAAGTGTTAGGGTTAGGGTTCGGGCTAGGGTTAGGGTTAGGGGACGGGGACGGTTTAGGGTCCAGGTGAGGGTACGACAACGCTTTAGGGGGAGCGTACGTGTGAGGGCGCGGGTGAGTGTCAGCGTACGGCTTAGGATTAGGGGACGGGTGAGGGTCAGGCTTTGGGGAAGGGTTACGTTTAGGGTTCGGGCTAGGGTTAGGGTTAGGGGACGGGGACAGTTTAGGGTCCAGGTGAGGGTACGACAACGCTTTAGCGGGAGCATACGTGTGAGGGCGCGGGTGAGTGTCAGCGTACGGGTTAGGATTAGGGGACGGGTGAGGGTCAGGCTTCGGGGAAGGGTTAGGGTTAGGGTTCGGGCTAGGGTCAGGGTTAGGGGACGGGGACGGTTTAGGGTCCAGGTGAGGGTACGACGACGCTTTAGGGGGAGCGTACGTGTGAGGGCGCGGGTGAGTGTCAGCGTACGGCTTAATATTAGGGGACGGGTGAGGGTCAGGCTTCGGGGAAGGGTTAGGGTTAGGGTTCGGGCTAGGGTTAGGGTTAGGGGACGGGGACGGTTTAGGGTCCAGGTGAGGGTACGACAACGCTTTAGGGGGAGCGTACGTGTGAGGGCGCGGGTGAGTGTCAGCGTACGGCTTAGGATTAGGGGACGGCTGAGGGTCAGGCTTCGGGGAAGGGTTAGGGTTAGGGTTCGGGCTAGGGTTAGGGTTAGGGGACGGGGACGGTTTAGGGTCCAGGTGAGGGTACGACGACGCTTTAGGGGGAGCGTACGTGTGAGGGCGCGGGTGAGTGTCAGCGTACGGGTTAGGATTAGGGGACGTGTGAGGGTCAGGCTTGGGGGAAGGTTTAGGGTTAGGGTTCGGGCTAGGGTTAGGGTTAGGGGACGGGGACGGTTTAGGGTCCAGGTGAGGGTACGACGACGCTTTAGGGGGAGCGTATGTGTGAGGGCGCAGGTGAGTGTCAGCGTACAGCTTAGGATTAGGGGACGTGTGAGGGTCAGGCTTCGGGGAAGGGTTAGGGTTAGGGTTCGGGCTAGGGTTAGGGTTAGGGGACGGGGATGGTTTAGGGTCCAGGTGAGGGTACTACAAAGCTTTAGGGGGAGCGTACATGTGAGGGCGCGGGTGAGTGTCAGCGTACGGGTTAGGATTAGGGGACGGGTGAGGGTCAGGCTTCGGGGAATGGTTAGGGTTAGGGTTCGGGATAGGGTTAGGGTAGGGGACGGGGACGGTTTAGGGTCCAGGTGAGGGTACGACAACGCTTTAGGGGGAGCGTACGTGTGAGGGCGCGGGTGAGTGTCAGCGTACGGGTTAGGATTAGGGGACGGGTGAGGGTCAGGCTTCGGGGAAGTGTTAGGGTTAGGGTTCGGGCTAGGGTTAGGGTTAGGGGACGGGGAAGGTTTAGGGTCCAGGTGAGGGTACGACAACGCTTTAGGGGGAGCGTACGTGTGAGGGCGCGGGTGAGTGTCAGCGTACGGGTTAGGACTAGGGGACGGGTGAGGGTCAGGCTTCGGGGAAGGGTTAGGGTTAGGGTTCGGGCTAGGGTTAGGGTTACGGGACGGGGACAGTTTAGGGTCCAGGTGAGGGTACGACAACGCTTTAGGGGGAGCGTACGTGTGAGGGCGCGGGTGAGTGTCAGCGTACGGCTTAGGATTATGGGACGGGTGAGGGTCAGGCTTCGGGGAAGGGTTAGGGTTAGGGTTCGGACTAGGGTTAGGGTTAGGGGACGGGGACGGTTTAGGGTCCAGGTGAGGGTACGACGACGCTTTAGCGGGAGCGTACGTGTGAGGGCGCGGGTGAGTGTCAGCGTACGGGTTAGGATTAGGGGACGGGTGAGGGTCAGGCTTCGGGGAAGTGTTAGGGTTAGGGTTCGGGCTAGGGTTAGGGTTAGGGGACGGGGACGGTTTAGGGTCCAGGTGAGGGTACGACAACGCTTTAGGGGGAGCGTACGTGTGAGGGCGCGGGTGAGTGTCAGCGTACGGCTTAGGATTAGGGGACGGGTGAGGGTCAGGCTTCGGGGAAGGGTTACGTTTAGGGTTCGGGCTAGGGTTAGGGTTAGGGGACGGGGACAGTTTAGGGTCCAGGTGAGGGTACGACAACGCTTTAGCGGGAGCATACGTGTGAGGGCGCGGGTGAGTGTCAGCGTACGGGTTAGGATTAGGGGACGGGTGAGGGTCAGGCTTCGGGGAAGGGTTAGGGTTAGGGTTCGGGCTAGGGTTAGGGTTAGGGGACGGGGACGGTTTAGGGTCCAGGTGAGGGTACGACGACGCTTTAGGGGGAGCGTACGTGTGAGGGCGCGGGTGAGTGTCAGCGTACGGCTTAATATTAGGGGACGGGTGAGGGTCAGGCTTCGGGGAAGGGTTAGGGTTAGGGTTTGGGCTAGGGTTAGGGTTAGGGGACGGGGACGGTTTAGGGTCCAGGTGAGGGTACGAGGACGCTTTAGGGGGAGCGTACGTGTGAGGGCGCGGGTGAGTGTCAGCGTACGGGTTAGGATTAGGGGACGGGTGAGGGTCAGGCTTCGGGGAAGGGTTAGGGTTAGGGTTCGGGCTAGGGTTAGGGTTAGGGGATGGGGACGGTTTAGGGTCCAGGTGAGGGTACGACGACGCTTTAGGGGGAGCGTACGTGTGAGGGCGCGGGTGAGTGTCAGCGTACGGGTTAGGATTAGGGGACGGGTGAGTGTCAGGCTTCGGGGAAGGGTTAGGTTTAGGGTTCGGGTTAGGGTTAGGGTTAGGGGACGGGGACGGTTTAGGGTCCAGGTGAGGGTACGACGACGCTTTAGGGGGAGCGTACGTGTGAGGGCGCGGGTGAGTGTCAGCGTACAGCTTAGGATTAGGGGACGGGTGAGGGTCAGGCTTCGGGGAAGGGTTAGGGTTAGGGTTCGGGCTAGGGTTAGGCTTAGGGGACGGGGACGGTTTAGGGTCCACGTGAGGGTACGACGACGCTTTAGGGGGAGCGTACGTGTGAGGGCGCGAGTGAGTGTCAGCGTACGGCTTAGGATTAGGGGACGGGTGATGGTCAGGCTTCGGGGAAGGGTTAGGGTTAGGGTTCGGGCTAGGGTTAGGGTTAGGGGACGGGGACGGTTTAGGGTCCAGGTGAGGGTACGACGACGCTTTAGGGGGAGCGTAAGTTTGAGGGCGCGGGTGAGTGTCAGCGTACGGCTTAGGATTAGGGGACGGGTGAGGGTCAGGCTTCGGGGATGGGTTAGGGTTAGGGTTCGGGCTAGGGTTAGGGTTAGGGGACGGGGACGGTTTAGGGTCCAGGTGAGGGTACGACAACGCTTTAGGGGGAGCGTACCTGTGAGGGCGCGGGTGAGTGTCAGCGTACGGGTTAGGATTAGGGGACGGGTGAGGGTCAGGCTTCGGGGAAGGGTTAGGGTTAGGGTTCGGGCTAGGGTTAGGGTTAGGGGACGGGGACGGTTTAGGGTCCAGGTGAGGGTACGACAACGCTTTAGGGGGAGCGTACGTGTGAGGGCGCGGGTGAGTGTCAGCGTACGGCTTAGGATTAGGGGACGGGTGAGTGTCAGGCTTCGGGGAAGGGTTAGGGTTAGGGTTCGGGCTAGGGTTAGGGTTAGGGGACGGGGACGGTTTAGGGTCCAGGTGAGGGTACGACGACGCTTTAGGGGGAGCGTACGTGTGAGGGCACGGGTGAGTGTCAGCGTACGGCTTAGGATTAGGGGACGGGTGAGGGTCAGGCTTCGGGGAAGGGTTAGGGTTAGGGTTCGGGCTAGGGTTAGGGTTAGGGGACGGGGACGGTTTAGGGTCCAGGTGAGGGTACGACGACGCTTTAGGGGGAGCGTACGTGTGAGGGCGCGGGTGAGTGTCAGCGTACGGGTTAGGATTAGGGGACGGGTGAGTGTCAGGCTTCGGGGAAGGGTTAGGTTTAGGGTTCGGGTTAGGGTTAGGGTTAGGGGACGGGGACGGTTTAGGGTCCAGGTGAGGGTACGACGACGCTTTAGGGGGAGCGTACGTGTGAGGGCGCGGGTGAGTGTCAGCGTACGGCTTAGGATTAGGGGACGGGTGAGTGTCAGGCTTCGGGGAAGGGTTAGGGTTAGGGTTCGGGCTAGGGTTAGGGTTAGGGGACGGGGACGGTTTAGGGTCCAGGTGAGGGTACGACGACGCTTTAGGGGGAGCGTACGTGTGAGGGCACGGGTGAGTGTCAGCGTACGGCTTAGGATTAGGGGACGGGTGAGGGTCAGGCTTCGGGGAAGGGTTAGGGTTAGGGTTCGGGCTAGGGTTAGGGTTAGGGGACGGGGACGGTTTAGGGTCCAGGTGAGGGTACGACGACGCTTTAGGGGGAGCGTACGTGTGAGGGCGCGGGTGAGTGTCAGCGTACGGGTTAGGATTAGGGGACGGGTGAGTGTCAGGCTTCGGGGAAGGGTTAGGTTTAGGGTTCGGGTTAGGGTTAGGGTTAGGGGACGGGGACGGTTTAGGGTCCAGGTGAGGGTACGACGACGCTTTAGGGGGAGCGTACGTGTGAGGGCGCGGGTGAGTGTCAGCGTACAGCTTAGGATTAGGGGACGGGTGAGGGTCAGGCTTCGGGGAAGGGTTAGGGTTAGGGTTCGGGCTAGGGTTAGGCTTAGGGGACGGGGACGGTTTAGGGTCCACGTGAGGGTACGACGACGCTTTAGGGGGAGCGTACGTGTGAGGGCGCGAGTGAGTGTCAGCGTACGGCTTAGGATTAGGGGACGGGTGATGGTCAGGCTTCGGGGAAGGGTTAGGGTTAGGGTTCGGGCTAGGGTTAGGGTTAGGGGACGGGGACGGTTTAGGGTCCAGGTGAGGGTACGACGACGCTTTAGGGGGAGCGTAAGTTTGAGGGCGCGGGTGAGTGTCAGCGTACGGCTTAGGATTAGGGGACGGGTGAGGGTCAGGCTTCGGGGATGGGTTAGGGTTAGGGTTCGGGCTAGGGTTAGGGTTAGGGGACGGGGACGGTTTAGGGTCCAGGTGAGGGTACGACAACGCTTTAGGGGGAGCGTACCTGTGAGGGCGCGGGTGAGTGTCAGCGTACGGGTTAGGATTAGGGGACGGGTGAGGGTCAGGCTTCGGGGAAGGGTTAGGGTTAGGGTTCGGGCTAGGGTTAGGGTTAGGGGACGGGGACGGTTTAGGGTCCAGGTGAGGGTACGACAACGCTTTAGGGGGAGCGTACGTGTGAGGGCGCGGGTGAGTGTCAGCGTACGGCTTAGGATTAGGGGACGGGTGAGTGTCAGGCTTCGGGGAAGGGTTAGGGTTAGGGTTCGGGCTAGGGTTAGGGTTAGGGGACGGGGACGGTTTAGGGTCCAGGTGAGGGTACGACGACGCTTTAGGGGGAGCGTACGTGTGAGGGCACGGGTGAGTGTCAGCGTACGGCTTAGGATTAGGGGACGGGTGAGGGTCAGGCTTCGGGGAAGGGTTAGGGTTAGGGTTCGGGCTAGGGTTAGGGTTAGGGGACGGGGACGGTTTAGGGTCCAGGTGAGGGTACGACGACGCTTTAGGGGGAGCGTACGTGTGAGGGCGCGGGTGAGTGTCAGCGTACGGGTTAGGATTAGGGGACGGGTGAGTGTCAGGCTTCGGGGAAGGGTTAGGTTTAGGGTTCGGGTTAGGGTTAGGGTTAGGGGACGGGGACGGTTTAGGGTCCAGGTGAGGGTACGACGACGCTTTAGGGGGAGCGTACGTGTGAGGGCGCGGGTGAGTGTCAGCGTACAGCTTAGGATTAGGGGACGGGTGAGGGTCAGGCTTCGGGGAAGGGTTAGGGTTAGGGTTCGGGCTAGGGTTAGGCTTAGGGGACGGGGACGGTTTAGGGTCCACGTGAGGGTACGACGACGCTTTAGGGGGAGCGTACGTGTGAGGGCGCGAGTGAGTGTCAGCGTACGGCTTAGGATTAGGGGACGGGTGATGGTCAGGCTTCGGGGAAGGGTTAGGGTTAGGGTTCGGGCTAGGGTTAGGGTTAGGGGACGGGGACGGTTTAGGGTCCAGGTGAGGGTACGACGACGCTTTAGGGGGAGCGTAAGTTTGAGGGCGCGGGTGAGTGTCAGCGTACGGCTTAGGATTAGGGGACGGGTGAGGGTCAGGCTTCGGGGATGGGTTAGGGTTAGGGTTCGGGCTAGGGTTAGGGTTAGGGGACGGGGACGGTTTAGGGTCCAGGTGAGGGTACGACAACGCTTTAGGGGGAGCGTACCTGTGAGGGCGCGGGTGAGTGTCAGCGTACGGGTTAGGATTAGGGGACGGGTGAGGGTCAGGCTTCGGGGAAGGGTTAGGGTTAGGGTTCGGGCTAGGGTTAGGGTTAGGGGACGGGGACGGTTTAGGGTCCAGGTGAGGGTACGACAACGCTTTAGGGGGAGCGTACGTGTGAGGGCGCGGGTGAGTGTCAGCGTACGGGTTAGGATTAGGGGACGGGTGAGGGTCAGGCTTCGGGGAAGTGTTAGGGTTAGGGTTCGGGCTAGGGTTAGGGTTAGGGGACGGGGACGGTTTAGGGTCCAGGTGAGGGTACGACAACGCTTTAGGGGGAGCGTACGTGTGAGGGCGCGGGTGAGTGTCAGCGTACGGCTTAGGATTAGGGGACGGGTGAGGGTCAGGCTTCGGGGAAGGGTTACGTTTAGGGTTCGGGCTAGGGTTAGGGTTAGGGGACGGGGACAGTTTAGGGTCCAGGTGAGGGTACGACAACGCTTTAGCGGGAGCATACGTGTGAGGGCGCGGGTGAGTGTCAGCGTACGGGTTAGGATTAGGGGACGGGTGAGGGTCAGGCTTCGGGGAAGGGTTAGGGTTAGGGTTCGGGCTAGGGTCAGGGTTAGGGGACGGGGACGGTTTAGGGTCCAGGTGAGGGTACGACGACGCTTTAGGGGGAGCGTACGTGTGAGGGCGCGGGTGAGTGTCAGCGTACGGCTTAATATTAGGGGACGGGTGAGGGTCAGGCTTCGGGGAAGGGTTAGGGTTAGGGTTCGGGCTAGGGTTAGGGTTAGGGGACGGGGACGGTTTAGGGTCCAGGTGAGGGTACGACGACGCTTTAGGGGGAGCGTACGTGTGAGGGCGCGGGTGAGTGTCAGCGTACGGGTTAGGATTAGGGGACGTGTGAGGGTCAGGCTTGGGGGAAGGTTTAGGGTTAGGGTTCGGGCTAGGGTTAGGGTTAGGGGACGGGGACGGTTTAGGGTCCAGGTGAGGGTACGACGACGCTTTAGGGGGAGCGTATGTGTGAGGGCGCAGGTGAGTGTCAGCGTACAGCTTAGGATTAGGGGACGTGTGAGGGTCAGGCTTCGGGGAAGGGTTAGGGTTAGGGTTCGGGCTAGGGTTAGGGTTAGGGGACGGGGATGGTTTAGGGTCCAGGTGAGGGTACTACAAAGCTTTAGGGGGAGCGTACGTGTGAGGGCGCGGGTGAGTGTCAGCGTACGGGTTAGGATTAAGGGACGGGTGAGGGTCAGGCTTCGGGGAATGGTTAGGGTTAGGGTTCGGGATAGGGTTAGGGTAGGGGACGGGGACGGTTTAGGGTCCAGGTGAGGGTACGACAACGCTTTAGGGGGAGCGTACGTGTGAGGGCGCGGGTGAGTGTCAGCGTACGGCTTAGGATTAGGGGACGGGTGAGGGTCAGGCTTCGGGGAAGGGTTAGGGTTAGGGTTCGGACTAGGGTTAGGGTTAGGGGACGGGGACGGTTTAGGGTCCAGGTGAGGGTACGACGACGCTTTAGCGGGAGCGTACGTGTGAGGGCGCGGGTGAGTGTCAGCGTACGGGTTAGGATTAGGGGACGGGTGAGGGTCAGGCTTCGGGGAAGTGTTAGGGTTAGGGTTCGGGCTAGGGTTAGGGTTAGGGGACGGGGACGGTTTAGGGTCCAGGTGAGGGTACGACAACGCTTTAGGGGGAGCGTACGTGTGAGGGCGCGGGTGAGTGTCAGCGTACGGCTTAGGATTAGGGGACGGGTGAGGGTCAGGCTTCGGGGAAGGGTTACGTTTAGGGTTCGGGCTAGGGTTAGGGTTAGGGGACGGGGACAGTTTAGGGTCCAGGTGAGGGTACGACAACGCTTTAGCGGGAGCATACGTGTGAGGGCGCGGGTGAGTGTCAGCGTACGGGTTAGGATTAGGGGACGGGTGAGGGTCAGGCTTCGGGGAAGGGTTAGGGTTAGGGTTCGGGCTAGGGTCAGGGTTAGGGGACGGGGACGGTTTAGGGTCCAGGTGAGGGTACGACGACGCTTTAGGGGGAGCGTACGTGTGAGGGCGCGGGTGAGTGTCAGCGTACGGCTTAATATTAGGGGACGGGTGAGGGTCAGGCTTCGGGGAAGGGTTAGGGTTAGGGTTCGGGCTAGGGTTAGGGTTAGGGGACGGGGACGGTTTAGGGTCCAGGTGAGGGTACGAGGACGCTTTAGGGGGAGCGTACGTGTGAGGGCGCGGGTGAGTGTCAGCGTACGGGTTAGGATTAGGGGACGGGTGAGGGTCAGGCTTCGGGGAAGGGTTAGGGTTAGGGTTCGGGCTAGGGTTAGGGTTAGGGGATGGGGACGGTTTAGGGTCCAGGTGAGGGTACGACGACGCTTTAGGGGGAGCGTACGTGTGAGGGCGCGGGTGAGTGTCAGCGTACGGGTTAGGATTAGGGGACGGGTGAGTGTCAGGCTTCGGGGAAGGGTTAGGTTTAGGGTTCGGGTTAGGGTTAGGGTTAGGGGACGGGGACGGTTTAGGGTCCAGGTGAGGGTACGACGACGCTTTAGGGGGAGCGTACGTGTGAGGGCGCAGGTGAGTGTCAGCGTACAGCTTAGGATTAGGGGACGGGTGAGGGTCAGGCTTCGGGGAAGGGTTAGGGTTAGGGTTCGGGCTAGGGTTAGGCTTAGGGGACGGGGACGGTTTAGGGTCCACGTGAGGGTACGACGACGCTTTAGGGGGAGCGTACGTGTGAGGGCGCGAGTGAGTGTCAGCGTACGGCTTAGGATTAGGGGACAGGTGATGGTCAGGCTTCGGGGAAGGGTTAGGGTTAGGGTTCGGGCTAGGGTTAGGGTTAGGGGACGGGGACGGTTTAGGGTCCAGGTGAGGGTACGACGACGCTTTAGGGGGAGCGTAAGTTTGAGGGCGCGGGTGAGTGTCAGCGTACGGCTTAGGATTAGGGGACGGGTGAGGGTCAGGCTTCGGGGATGGGTTAGGGTTAGGGTTCGGGCTAGGGTTAGGGTTAGGGGACGGGGACGGTTTAGGGTCCAGGTGAGGGTACGACAACGCTTTAGGGGGAGCGTACCTGTGAGGGCGCGGGTGAGTGTCAGCGTACGGGTTAGGATTAGGGGACGGGTGAGGGTCAGGCTTCGGGGAAGGGTTAGGGTTAGGGTTCGGGCTAGGGTTAGGGTTAGGGGACGGGGACGGTTTAGGGTCCAGGTGAGGGTACGACAACGCTTTAGGGGGAGCGTACGTGTGAGGGCGCGGGTGAGTGTCAGCGTACGGCTTAGGATTAGGGGACGGGTGAGGGTCAGGCTTCGGGGAAGGGTTAGGGTTAGGGATCGGGCTAGGGTTAGGGTTAGGGGACGGGGACGGTTTAGGGTCCAGGTGAGGGTACGACGACGCTTTAGGGGGAGCGTACGTGTGAGGGCACGGGTGAGTGTCAGCGTACGGCTTAGGATTAGGGGACGGGTGAGGGTCAGGCTTCGGGGAAGGGTTAGGGTTAGGGTTCGGGCTAGGGTTAGGGTTAGGGGACGGGGACGGTTTAGGGTCCAGGTGAGGGTACGACGACGCTTTAGGGGGAGCGTACGTGTGAGGGCACGGGTGAGTGTCAGCGTACGGTTTAGGATTAGGGGACGGGTGAGGGTCAGGCTTCGGGGAAGGGTTAGGGTTAGGGTTCGGGCTAGGGTTAGGGTTAGGGGACGGGGACAGTTTAGGGTCCAGGTGAGGGTACGACGACGCTTTAGGGGGAGCGTACGTGTGAGGGCGCGGGTGAGTGTCAGCGTACGGGTTAGGATTAGGGGACGGGTGAGGGTCAGGCTTCGGGGAAGGGTTAGGGTTAGGGTTCGGGCTAGGGTTAGGGTTAGGGGACGGGGACGGTTTAGTGTCCAGGTGAGGGTACGACAACGCTTTAGGGGGAGCGTACGTGTGAGGGCGCGGGTGAGTGTCAGCGTACGGCTTAGGATTAGGGGACGGGTGAGGGTCAGGCTTCGGGGAAGGGTTAGGGTTAGGGTTCGGACTAGGGTTAGGGTTAGGGGACGGGGACAGTTTAGGGTCCAGGTGAGGGTACGACAACGCTTTAGCGGGAGCGTACGTGTGAGGGCGCGGGTGAGTGTCAGCGTACGGGTTAGGATTAGGGGACGGGTGAGGGTCAGGCTTCGGGGAAGGGTTAGGGTTAGGGTTCGGGCTAGGGTTAGGGTTAGGGGACGGGGACGGTTTAGGGTCCAGGTGAGGGTACGACAACGCTTTAGGGGGAGCGTACGTGTGAGGGCGCGGGTGAGTGTCAGCGTACGGCTTAGGATTAGGGGACGGCTGAGGGTCAGGCTTCGGGGAAGGGTTAGGGTTAGGGTTTGGGCTAGGGTTAGGGTTAGGGGACGGGGACGGTTTAGGGTCCAGGTGAGGGTACGACGACGCTTTAGGGGGAGCGTAAGTGTGAGGGCGCGGGTGAGTGTCAGCGTACGGTTTAGGATTAGGGGACGGGTGAGTGTCAGGCTTCGGGGAAGGGTTAGGGTTAGGGTTCGGGCTAGGGTTAGGGTTAGGGGACGGGGACGGTTTAGGGTCCAGGTGAGGGTACGACGACGCTTTAGGGGGAGCGTACGTGTGAGGGCGCGGGTGAGTGTCAGCGTACGGGTTAGGATTAGGGGACGGGTGAGGGTCAGGCTTCGGGGAAGGGTTAGGGTTAGGGTTCGGGCTAGGGTTAGGGTTAGGGGACGGGGACGGTTTAGGGTCCAGGTGAGGGTACGACGACGCTTTAGGCGGAGCGTACGTGTGAGGGCGCGGGTGAGTGTCAGCGTACGGGTTAGGATTAGGGGACGGGTGAGGGTCAGGCTTCGGGGAAGTGTTAGGGTTAGGGTTCGGGATAGGGTTAGGGTTAGGGGACGGGGACGGTTTAGGGTCCAGGTGAGGGCACGACGACGCTTTAGGGGGAGCGTATGTGTGAGGGCGCGGGTGAGTGTCAGCGTACGGGTTAGGATTAGGGGACGGGTGAGGGTCAGGCTTCGGGGAAGGGTTAGGGTTAGGGTTCGGGCTAGGGTTAGGGTTAGGGGACGGGGACGGTTTAGGGTCCAGGTGAGGGTACGACGACGCTTTAGGGGGAGCGTACGTGTGAGGGCGCGGGTGAGTGTCAGCGTACGGCTTAGGATTAGGGGACGGGTGAGGGTCAGGCTTCGGGGAAGGGTTAGGGTTAGGGTTCGGACTAGGGTTCGGGTTAGGGGATGGGGACGGTTTAGGGTCCAGGTGAGGGTACGACAACGCTTTAGCGGGAGCGTACGTGTGAGGGCGCGGGTGAGTGTCAGCGTACGGGTTAGGATTAGGGGACGGGTGAGGGTCAGGCTTCGTGGAAGGGTTAGGGTTAGGGTTCGGGCTAGGGTTAGGGTTAGGGGACGGGGACGGTTTACGGTCCAGGTGAGGGTATGACGACGCTTTAGGGGGAGCGTACGTGTGAGGGCGCGGGTGAGTGTCAGCGTACGGGTTAGGATTAGGGGACGGGTGAGGGTCAGGCTTCGGGGAAGGGTTAGGGTTAGGGTTGGGGCTAGGGTTAGGGTTAGGGGACGGGGACGGTTTAGGGTCCAGGTGAGTGTACGACAACGCTTTAGGGGGAGCGTACGTGTGAGGGCGCGGGTGAGTGTCAGCGTACGGCTTAGGATTAGGGGACGGCTGAGGGTCAGGCTTCGGGGAAGGGTTAGGGTTAGGGTTCGGGCTAGGGTTAGGGTTAGGGGATGGGGACGGTTTAGGGTCCAGGTGAGGGTACGACGACGCTTTAGGGGGAGCGTACGTGTGAGGGCGCGGGTGAGTGTCAGCGTACAGCTTAGGATTAGGGGACGGGTGAGGGTCAGGCTTCGGGGAAGGGTTAGGGTTAGGGTTCGGGCTAGGGTTAAGCTTAGGGGACGGGGATGGTTTAGGGTCCACGTGAGGGTACGACGACGCTTTAGGGGGAGCGTACGTGTGAGGGCGCGGGTGAGTGTCAGCGTACGGCTTAGGATTAGGGGACGGGTGATGGTCAGGCTTCGGGGAAGGGTTAGGGTTAGGGTTCGGGCTAGGGTTAGGGTTAGGGGACGGGGACGGTTTAGGGTCCAGGTGAGGGTACGACGACGCTTTAGGGGGAGCGTAAGTTTGAGGGCGCGGGTGAGTGTCAGCGTACGGCTTAGGATTAGGGGACGGGTGAGGGTCAGGCTTCGGGGAAGGGTTAGGGTTAGGGTTCGGGCTAGGGTTAGGGTTAGGGGACGGGGACGGTTTAGGGTCCAGGTGAGGGTACGACAACGCTTTAGGGGGAGCGTACGTGTGAGGGCGCGGGTGAGTGTCAGCGTACGGGTTAGGATTAGGGGACGGGTGAGGGTCAGGCTTCGGGGAAGGGTTAGGGTTAGGGTTCGGGCTAGGGTTAGGGTTAGGGGACGGGGACGGTTTAGGGTCCAGGTGAGGGTATGACAACGCTTTAGGGGGAGCGTACGTGTGAGGGCGTGGGTGAGTGTCACCGTACGGCTTAGGATTAGGGGACGGGTGAGGGTCAGGCTTCGGGGAAGGGTTAGGGTTAGGGTTCGGGCTAGGGTTAGGGTTAGGGGACGGGGACGGTTTAGGGTCCAGGTGAGGGTACGACGACGCTTTAGGGGGAGCGTACGTGTGAGGGCGCGGGTGAGTGTCAGCGTACGGCTTAGGATTAGGGGACGGGTGAGGGTCAGGCTTCGGGGAAGGGTTAGGGTTAGGGTTCGGGCTAGGGTTAGGGTTAGGGGACGGGGACGGTTTAGGGTCCAGGTGAGGGTACGACGACGCTTTAGGGGGAGCGTACGTGTGAGGGCACGGGTGAGTGTCAGCGAACGATTTAGGATTAGGGGACGGGTGAGGGTCAGGCTTCGGGGAAGGGTTAGCGTTAGGGTTCGGGCTAGGGTTAGGGTTAGGGGACGGGGACGGTTTAGTGTCCAGGTGAGGGTACGACGACGCTTTAGGGGGAGCGTACGTGTGAGGGTGCGGGTGAGTGTCAGCGTACGGGTTAGGATTAGGGGACGGGTGAGGGTCAGGCTTCGAAGAAGGGTTAGGGTTAGGGTTCGGGCTAGGGTTAGGGTTAGGGGACGGGGACGGTTCAGGGTCCAGGGGAGGGTACGACTACGCTTTAGGGGGAGCGTACGTGTGAGGGCGCGGGTGAGTGTCAGCGTACGGGTTAGGATTAGGGTACGGGTGAGGGTCAGGCTTCGGGGAAGTGTTAGGGTTAGGGTTCGGGATAGGGTTAGGGTTAGGGGACGGGGACGGTTTAGGGTCCAGGTGAGGGCACGACGACGCTTTAGGGGGAGCGTACGTGTGAGGGCGCGGGTGAGTGTCAGCGTACGGGTTAGGATTAGGGGACGGGTGAGGGTCAGGCTTCGGGGAAGGGTTAGGGTTAGGGTTCGGGCTAGGGTTAGGGTTAGGGGACGGGGACGGTTTAGGGTCCAGGTGAGGGTACGACAACGCTTTAGGGGGAGCGTACGTGTGAGGGCGCGGGTGAGTGTCAGCGTACGGGTTTGGATTAGGGGACGGGTGAGGGTCAGGCTTCTGGGAAGGGTTAGGATTAGGGTTCGGGCCAGGGTTAGGGTTAGGGGACGGGGACGGTTTAGGGTCCAGGTGAGGGTACGGCAACGCTTTAGGGGGAGCGTACGTGTGAGGGCGCGGGTGAGTGTCAGCGTACGGCTTAGGATTAGGGGACGGGTGAGGGTCAGGCTTCGGGGAAGGGTTAGGGTTAGGGTTCGGGCTAGGGTTAGGGTTAGGGGACGGGGACGGTTTAGGGTCCAGGTGAGGGTACGACAACGCTTTAGGGGGAGCGTACGTGTGAGGGCGCGGGTGAGTGTCAGCGTACGGCTTAGGATTAGGGGACGGCTGAGGGTCAGGCTTCGGGGAAGGGTAAGGGTTAGGGTTTGGGCTAGGGTTAGGGTTAGGGGACGGGGACGGTTTAGGGTCCAGGTGAGGGTACGACGACGCTTTAGGGGGAGCGTACGTGTGAGGGCGCGGGTGAGTGTCAGCGTACGGTTTAGGATTAGGGGACGGGTGAGGGTCAGGCTTCGGGGAAGGGTTAGGTTTAGGGTTCGGGCTAGGGTTAGGGTTAGGGGACGGGGACGGTTTAGGGTCCAGGTGAGGGTACGACGACGCTTTAGGGGGAGCGTACGTGTGAGGGCGCGGGTGACTGTCAGCGTACGGGTTAGGATTAGGGGACGGGTGAGGGTCAGGCTTCGGGGAAGGGTTAGGGTTAGGGTTCGGGCTAGGTTTAGGGTTAGGGGACGGGGACGGTTTAGGGTCCAGGTGAGGGTACGACGACGCTTTAGGGGGAGCGTACGTGTGAGGGCGCGGGTGAGTGTCAGCGTACGGGTTAGGATTAGGGGACGGGTGAGGGTCAGGCTTCGGGGAAGTGTTAGGGTTAGGGTTCGGGATAGGGTTAGGGTTAGGGGACGGGGACGGTTTAGGGTCCAGGTGAGGGCACGACGACGCTTTAGGGGGAGCGTACGTGTGAGGGCGCGGGTGAGTGTCAGCGTACGGGTTAGGATTAGGGGACGGGTGAGGGTCAGGCTTCGGGGAAGGGTTAGGGTTAGGGTTCGGGCTAGGGTTAGGGTTAGAGGACGGGGACGGTTTAGGGTCCAGGTGAGGGTACGACAACGCTTTAGGGGGAGCGTACGTGTGAGGGCGCGGGTGAGTGTCAGCGTACGGCTTAGGATTAGGGGACGGGTGAGGGTCAGGCTTCGGGGAAGGGTTAGGGTTAGGGTTCGGACTAGGGTTAGGGTTAGGGGACGGGGACAGTTTAGGGTCCAGGTGAGGGTACGACAACGCTTTAGCGGGAGCGTACGTGTGAGGGCGCGGGTGAGTGTCAGCGTACGGGTTAGGATTAGGGGACGGGTGAGGGTCAGGCTTCGGGGAAGGGTTAGGGTTAGGGTTCGGGTTAGGGTTAGGGTTAGGGGACGGGGACGGTTTAGGGTCCAGGTGAGGGTATGACGACGCTTTAGGGGGAGCGTACGTGTGAGGGCGCGGGTGAGTGTCAGCGTACGGGTTAGGATTAGGGGACGGGTGAGGGTCAGGCTTCGGGGAAGGGTTAGGGTTAGGGTTGGGGCTAGGGTTAGGGTTAGGGGACGGGGACGGTTTAGGGTCCAGG
Source organism: Orcinus orca (assembly GCF_937001465.1). Classification (NCBI taxonomy): domain Eukaryota; kingdom Metazoa; phylum Chordata; class Mammalia; order Artiodactyla; family Delphinidae; genus Orcinus; species Orcinus orca. The sequence goes on along the minus strand of NW_026043819.1, from coordinate 100,021 downwards.
TGAGGGTACGACAACGCTTTAGGGGGAGCGTACGTGTGAGGGCGCGGGTGAGTGTCAGCGTACGGCTTAGGATTAGGGGACGGCTGAGGGTCAGGCTTCGGGGAAGGGTTAGGGTTAGGGTTCGGGCTAGGGTTAGGGTTAGGGGACGGGGACGGTTTAGGGTCCAGGTGAGGGTACGACGACGCTTTAGGGGGAGCGTACGTGTGAGGGCGCGGGTGAGTGTCAGGGTACGGGTTAGGATTAGGGGACGGGTGAGGGTCAGGCTTCGGGGAAGGGTTAGGGTTAGGGTTCGGGCTAGGGTTAGGGTTAGGGGATGGGGACGGTTTAGGGTCCAGGTGAGGGTACGACGACGCTTTAGGGGGAGCGTACGTGTGAGGGCGCGGGTGAGTGTCAGCGTACGGGTTAGGATTAGGGGACGGGTGAGGGTCAGGCTTCGGGGAAGGGTTAGGGTTAGGGTTCGGGCTAGGTATAGGGTTAGGGGACGGGTACGGTTTAGGGTCCAGGTGAGGGTACGACGACGCTTTAGGGGGAGCGTACGTGTGAGGGCGCGGGTGAGTGTCAGCATACGGCTTAGGATTAGGGGACGGGTGAGGGTCAGGCTTCGGGGAAGGGTTAGGGTTAGGGTTCGGGCTAGGGTTAGGGTTAGGGGACGGGGACAGTTTAGGGTCCAGGTGAGGGTACGACAACGCTTTAGCGGGAGCATACGTGTGAGGGCGCGGGTGAGTGTCAGCGTACGGGTTAGGATTAGGGGACGGGTGAGGGTCAGGCTTCGGGGAAGGGTTAGGGTTAGGGTTCGGGCTAGGGTTAGGGTTAGGGGACGGGGACGGTTTAGGGTCCAGGTGAGGGTATGACGACGCTTTAGGGGGAGCGTACGTGTGAGGGCGCGGGTGAGTGTCAGCGTACGGGTTAGGATTAGGGGACGGGTGAGGGTCAGGCTTCGGGGAAGGGTTAGGGTTAGGATTCGGGCTAGGGTTAAGGTTAGGGGACAGGGACGGTTTAGGGTCCAGGTGAGGGTACGACGACGCTTTAGGGGGAGCGTACGTGTGAGGGCGCGGGTGAGTGTCAGCGTACGGCTTAGGATTAGGGGACGGCTGAGGGTCAGGCTTCGGGGAAGGGTTAGGGTTAGGGTTCGGGCTAGGGTTAGGGTTAGGGGACGGGGACGGTTTAGGGTCCAGGTGAGGGTACGACGACGCTTTAGGGGGAGCGTACGTGTGAGGGCGCGGGTGAGTGTCAGCGTACGGGTTAGGATTAGGGGACGGGTGAGGGTCAGGCTTCGGGGAAGGGTTAGGGTTAGGGTTCGGGCTAGGGTTAGGGTTAGGGGATGGGGACGGTTTAGGGTCCAGGTGAGGGTACGACGACGCTTTAGGGGGAGCGTACGTGTGAGGGCGCGGGTGAGTGTCAGCGTACGGGTTAGGATTAGGGGACGGGTGAGGGTTAGGCTTCGGGGAAGGGTTAGGGTTAGGGTTCGGGCTAGGGTTAGGGTTAGGGGACGGGGACGGTTTAGGGTCCAGGTGAGGGTACGACGACGCTTTAGGGGGAGCGTAAGTTTGAGGGCGCGGGTGAGTGTCAGCGTACGGCTTAGGATTAGGGGACGGGTGAGGGTCAGGCTTCGGGGAAGGGTTAGGGTTAGGGTTCGGGCTAGGGTTAGGGTTAGGGGACGGGGACGGTTTAGGGTCCAGGTGAGGGTACGACAACGCTTTAGGGGGAGCGTACGTGTGAGGGCGCGGGTGAGTGTCAGCGTACGGGTTAGGATTAGGGGACGGGTGAGGGTCAGGCTTCGGGGAAGGGTTAGGGTTAGGGTTCGGGCTAGGGTTAGGGTTAGGGGACGGGGACGGTTTAGGGTCCAGGTGAGGGTATGACAACGCTTTAGGGGGAGCGTACGTGTGAGGGCGCGGGTGAGTGTCACCGTACGGCTTAGGATTAGGGGACGGGTGAGGGTCAGGCTTCGGGGAAGGGTTAGGGTTAGGGTTCGGGCTAGGGTTAGGGTTAGGGGACGGGGACGGTTTAGGGTCCAGGTGAGGGTACGACGACGCTTTAGGGGGAGCGTACGTGTGAGGGCGCGGGTGAGTGTCAGCGTACGGCTTAGGATTAGGGGACGGGTGAGGGTCAGGCTTCGGGGAAGGGTTAGGGTTAGGGTTCGGGCTAGGGTTAGGGTTAGGGGACGGGGACGGTTTAGGGTCCAGGTGAGGGTACGACGACGCTTTAGGGGGAGCGTACGTGTGAGGGCACGGGTGAGTGTCAGCGAACGATTTAGGATTAGGGGACGGGTGAGGGTCAGGCTTCGGGGAAGGGTTAGCGTTAGGGTTCGGGCTAGGGTTAGGGTTAGGGGACGGGGACGGTTTAGGGTCCAGGTGAGGGTACGACGACGCTTTAGGGGGAGCGTACGTGTGAGGGTGCGGGTGAGTGTCAGCGTACGGGTTAGGATTAGGGGACGGGTGAGGGTCAGGCTTCGGGGAAGGGTTAGGGTTAGGGTTCGGGCTAGGGTTAGGGTTAGGGGACGGGGACGGTTCAGGGTCCAGGTGAGGGTACGACTACGCTTTAGGGGGAGCGTACGTGTGAGGGCGCGGGTGAGTGTCAGCGTACGGGTTAGGATTAGGGGACGGGTGAGGGTCAGGCTTCGGGGAAGTGTTAGGGTTAGGGTTCGGGATAGGGTTAGGGTTAGGGGACGGGGACGGTTTAGGGTCCAGGTGAGGGCACGACGACGCTTTAGGGGGAGCGTACGTGTGAGGGCGCGGGTGAGTGTCAGCGTACGGGTTAGGATTAGGGGACGGGTGAGGGTCAGGCTTCGGGGAAGGGTTAGGGTTAGGGTTCGGGCTAGGGTTAGGGTTAGGGGACGGGGACGGTTTAGGGTCCAGGTGAGGGTACGACAACGCTTTAGGGGGAGCGTACGTGTGAGGGCGCGGGTGAGTGTCAGCGTACGGGTTTGGATTAGGGGACGGGTGAGGGTCAGGCTTCTGGGAAGGGTTAGGATTAGGGTTCGGGCCAGGGTTAGGGTTAGGGGACGGGGACGGTTTAGGGTCCAGGTGAGGGTACGACAACGCTTTAGGGGGAGCGTACGTGTGAGGGCGCGGGTGAGTGTCAGCGTACGGCTTAGGATTAGGGGACGGGTGAGGGTCAGGCTTCGGGGAAGGGTTAGGGTTAGGGTTCGGACTAGGGTTAGGGTTAGGGGACGGGGACAGTTTAGGGTCCAGGTGAGGGTACGACAACGCTTTAGCGGGAGCGTACGTGTGAGGGCGCGGGTGAGTGTCAGCGTACGGGTTAGGATTAGGGGACGGGTGAGGGTCAGGCTTCGGGGAAGGGTTAGGGTTAGGGTTCGGGCTAGGGTTAGGGTTAGGGGACGGGGACGGTTTAGGGTCCAGGTGAGGGTACGACAACGCTTTAGGGGGAGCGTACGTGTGAGGGCGCGTGTGAGTGTCAGCGTACGGCTTAGGATTAGGGGACGGCTGAGGGTCAGGCTTCGGGGAAGGGTAAGGGTTAGGGTTTGGGCTAGGGTTAGGGTTAGGGGACGGGGACGGTTTAGGGTCCAGGTGAGGGTACGACGACGCTTTAGGGGGAGCGTACGTGTGAGGGCGCGGGTGAGTGTCAGCGTACGGTTTAGGATTAGGGGACGGGTGAGGGTCAGGCTTCGGGGAAGGGTTAGGGTTAGGGTTCGGGCTAGGGTTAGGGTTAGGGGACGGGGACGGTTTAGGGTCCAGGTGAGGGTACGACGACGCTTTAGGGGGAGCGTACGTGTGAGGGCGCGGGTGACTGTCAGCGTACGGGTTAGGATTAGGGGACGGGTGAGGGTCAGGCTTCGGGGAAGGGTTAGGGTTAGGGTTCGGGCTAGGGTTAGGGTTAGGGGACGGGGACGGTTTAGGGTCCAGGTGAGGGTACGACGACGCTTTAGGGGGAGCGTACGTGTGAGGGCGCGGGTGAGTGTCAGCGTACGGGTTAGGATTAGGGGACGGGTGAGGGTCAGGCTTCGGGGAAGTGTTAGGGTTAGGGTTCGGGATAGGGTTAGGGTTAGGGGACGGGGACGGTTTAGGGTCCAGGTGAGGGCACGACGACGCTTTAGGGGGAGCGTACGTGTGAGGGCGCGGGTGAGTGTCAGCGTACGGGTTAGGATTAGGGGACGGGTGAGGGTCAGGCTTCGGGGAAGGGTTAGGGTTAGGGTTCGGGCTAGGGTTAGGGTTAGGGGACGGGGACGGTTTAGGGTCCAGGTGAGGGTACGACAACGCTTTAGGGGGAGCGTACGTGTGAGGGCGCGGGTGAGTGTCAGCGTACGGCTTAGGATTAGGGGACGGGTGAGGGTCAGGCTTCGGGGAAGGGTTAGGGTTAGGGTTCGGACTAGGGTTAGGGTTAGGGGACGGGGACAGTTTAGGGTCCAGGTGAGGGTACGACAACGCTTTAGCGGGAGCGTACGTGTGAGGGCGCGGGTGAGTGTCAGCGTACGGGTTAGGATTAGGGGACGGGTGAGGGTCAGGCTTCGGGGAAGGGTTAGGGTTAGGGTTCGGGTTAGGGTTAGGGTTAGGGGACGGGGACGGTTTAGGGTCCAGGTGAGGGTATGACGACGCTTTAGGGGGAGCGTACGTGTGAGGGCGCGGGTGAGTGTCAGCGTACGGGTTAGGATTAGGGGACGGGTGAGGGTCAGGCTTCGGGGAAGGGTTAGGGTTAGGGTTGGGGCTAGGGTTAGGGTTAGGGGACGGGGACGGTTTAGGGTCCAGGTGAGGGTACGACAACGCTTTAGGGGGAGCGTACGTGTGAGGGCGCGGGTGAGTGTCAGCGTACGGCTTAGGATTAGGGGACGGCTGAGGGTCAGGCTTCGGGGAAGGGTTAGGGTTAGGGTTCGGGCTAGGGTTAGGGTTAGGGGACGGGGACGGTTTAGGGTCCAGGTGAGGGTACGACGACGCTTTAGGGGGAGCGTACGTGTGAGGGCGCGGGTGAGTGTCAGGGTACGGGTTAGGATTAGGGGACGGGTGAGGGTCAGGCTTCGGGGAAGGGTTAGGGTTAGGGTTCGGGCTAGGGATAGGGTTAGGGGACGGGTACGGTTTAGGGTCCAGGTGAGGGTACGACGACGCTTTAGGGGGAGCGTACGTGTGAGGGCGCGGGTGAGTGTCAGCGTACGGCTTAGGATTAGGGGACGGGTGAGGGTCAGGCTTCGGGGAAGGGTTAGGGTTAGGGTTCGGGCTAGGGTTAGGGTTAGGGGACGGGGACAGTTTAGGGTCCAGGTGAGGGTACGACAACGCTTTAGCGGGAGCATACGTGTGAGGGCGCGGGTGAGTGTCAGCGTACGGGTTAGGATTAGGGGACGGGTGAGGGTCAGGCTTCGGGGAAGGGTTAGGGTTAGGGTTCGGGCTAGGGTTAGGGTTAGGGGACGGGGACGGTTTAGGGTCCAGGTGAGGGTATGACGACGCTTTAGGGGGAGCGTACGTGTGAGGGCGCGGGTGAGTGTCAGCGTACGGGTTAGGATTAGGGGACGGGTGAGGGTCAGGCTTCGGGGAAGGGTTAGGGTTAGGATTCGGGCTAGGGTTAAGGTTAGGGGACAGGGACGGTTTAGGGTCCAGGTGAGGGTACGACGACGCTTTAGGGGGAGCGTACGTGTGAGGGCGCGGGTGAGTGTCAGCGTACGGCTTAGGATTAGGGGACGGCTGAGGGTCAGGCTTCGGGGAAGGGTTAGGGTTAGGGTTCGGGCTAGGGTTAGGGTTAGGGGACGGGGACGGTTTAGGGTCCAGGTGAGGGTACGACGACGCTTTAGGGGGAGCGTATGTGTGAGGGCGCGGGTGAGTGTCAGCGTACGGGTTAGGATTAGGGGACGGGTGAGGGTCAGGCTTCGGGGAAGGGTTAGGGTTAGGGTTCGGGCTAGGGTTAGGGTTAGGGGACGGGGACGGTTTAGGGTCCAGGTGAGGGTACGAAGACGCTTTAGGGGGAGCGTACGTGTGAGGGCGCGGGTGAGTGTCAGCGTACGGGTTAGGATTAGGGGACGGGTGAGGGTCAGGCTTCGGGGAAGTGTTAGGGTTAGGGTTCGGGATAGGGTTAGGGTTAGGGGACGGGGACGGTTTAGGGTCCAGGTGAGGGCACGACGACGCTTTAGGGGGAGCGTACGTGTGAGGGTGCGGGTGAGTGTCAGCGTACGGGTTAGGATTAGGGGACGGGTGAGGGTCAGGCTTCGGGGAAGTGTTAGGGTTAGGGTTCGGGCTAGGGTTAGGGTTAGGGGACGGGGACGGTTTAGGGTCCAGGTGAGGGTACGACAACGCTTTAGGGGGAGCGTACGTGTGAGGGCGCGGGTGAGTGTCAGCGTACGGCTTAGGATTAGGGGACGGGTGAGGGTCAGGCTTCGGGGAAGGGTTAGGGTTAGGGTTCGGGCTAGGATTAGGGTTAGGGGACGGGGACGGTTTAGGGTCCAGGTGAGGGTACGACGACGCTTTAGGGGGAGCGTACGTGTGAGGGCGCGGGTGAGTGTCAGCGTAGGGTTTAGGATTAGGGGACGGGTGAGGGTCAGGCTTCGGGGAAGGGTTAGGGTTAGGGTTGGGGCTAGGGTTAGGTTTAGGGGACGGGGACGGTTTAGGGTCCAGGTGAGGGTACGACAACGCTTTAGGGGGAGCGTACGTGTGAGGGCGCGGGTGAGTGTCAGCGTACGGGTTAGGATTAGGGGACGGGTGAGGGTCAGGCTTCGGGGAAGGGTTAGGGTTAGGGTTCGGGCTAGGGTTAGGGTTAGGGGACGGGGACGGTTTAGGGTCCAGGTGAGGGTATGACAACGCTTTAGGGGGAGCGTACGTGTGAGGGCGCGGGTGAGTGTCAGCGTACGGCTTAGGATTAGGGGACGGGTGAGGGTCAGGCTTCGGGGAAGGGTTAGGGTTAGGGTTCGGGCTAGGGTTAGGGTTAGGGGACGGGGACGGTTTAGGGTCCAGGTGAGGGTACGACGACGCTTTAGGGGGAGCGTACGTGTGAGGGCACGGGTGAGTGTCAGCGAACGATTTAGGATTAGGGGACGGGTGAGGGTCAGGCTTCGGGGAAGGGTTAGCGTTAGGGTTCGGGCTAGGGTTAGGGTTAGGGGACGGGGACGGTTTAGGGTCCAGGTGAGGGTACGACGACGCTTTAGGGGGAGCGTACGTGTGAGGGTGCGGGTGAGTGTCAGCGTACGGGTTAGGATTAGGGGACGGGTGAGGGTCAGGCTTCGGGGAAGGGTTAGGGTTAGGGTTCGGGCTAGGGTTAGGGTTAGGGGACGGGGACGGTTCAGGGTCCAGGTGAGGGTACGACTACGCTTTAGGGGGAGCGTACGTGTGAGGGCGCGGGTGAGTGTCAGCGTACGGGTTAGGATTAGGGGACGGGTGAGGGTCAGGCTTCGGGGAAGTGTTAGGGTTAGGGTTCGGGATAGGGTTAGGGTTAGGGGACGGGGACGGTTTAGGGTCCAGGTGAGGGCACGACGACGCTTTAGGGGGAGCGTACGTGTGAGGGCGCGGGTGAGTGTCAGCGTACGGGTTAGGATTAGGGGACGGGTGAGGGTCAGGCTTCGGGGAAGGGTTAGGGTTAGGGTTCGGGCTAGGGTTAGGGTTAGGGGACGGGGACGGTTTAGGGTCCAGGTGAGGGTACGACAACGCTTTAGGGGGAGCATACGTGTGAGGGCGCGGGTGAGTGTCAGCGTACGGGTTTGGATTAGGGGACGGGTGAGGGTCAGGCTTCTGGGAAGGGTTAGGATTAGGGTTCGGGCCAGGGTTAGGGTTAGGGGACGGGGACGGTTTAGGGTCCAGGTGAGGGTACGACAACGCTTTAGGGGGAGCGTACGTGTGAGGGCGCGGGTGAGTGTCAGCGTACGGCTTAGGATTAGGGGACGGGTGAGGGTCAGGCTTCGGGGAAGGGTTAGGGTTAGGGTTCGGACTAGGGTTAGGGTTAGGGGACGGGGACAGTTTAGGGTCCAGGTGAGGGTACGACAACGCTTTAGCGGGAGCGTACGTGTGAGGGCGCGGGTGAGTGTCAGCGTACGGGTTAGGATTAGGGGACGGGTGAGGGTCAGGCTTCGGGGAAGGGTTAGGGTTAGGGTTCGGGCTAGGGTTAGGGTTAGGGGACGGGGACGGTTTAGGGTCCAGGTGAGGGTACGACAACGCTTTAGGGGGAGCGTACGTGTGAGGGCGCGGGTGAGTGTCAGCGTACGGCTTAGGATTAGGGGACGGCTGAGGGTCAGGCTTCGGGGAAGGGTAAGGGTTAGGGTTTGGGCTAGGGTTAGGGTTAGGGGACGGGGACGGTTTAGGGTCCAGGTGAGGGTACGACGACGCTTTAGGGGGAGCGTACGTGTGAGGGCGCGGGTGAGTGTCAGCGTACGGTTTAGGATTAGGGGACGGGTGAGGGTCAGGCTTCGGGGAAGGGTTAGGGTTAGGGTTCGGGCTAGGGTTAGGGTTAGGGGACGGGGACGGTTTAGGGTCCAGGTGAGGGTACGACGACGCTTTAGGGGGAGCGTACGTGTGAGGGCGCGGGTGACTGTCAGCGTACGGGTTAGGATTAGGGGACGGGTGAGGGTCAGGCTTCGGGGAAGGGTTAGGGTTAGGGTTCGGGCTAGGGTTAGGGTTAGGGGACGGGGACGGTTTAGGGTCCAGGTGAGGGTACGACGACGCTTTAGGGGGAGCGTACGTGTGAGGGCGCGGGTGAGTGTCAGCGTACGGGTTAGGATTAGGGGACGGGTGAGGGTCAGGCTTCGGGGAAGGGTTAGGGTTAGGGTTCGGGCTAGGGTTAGGGTTAGGGGACGGGGACGGTTTAGGGTCCAGGTGAGGGTACGAAGACGCTTTAGGGGGAGCGTACGTGTGAGGGCCCCGGTGAGTGTCAGCGTACGGGTTAGGATTAGGGGACGGGTGAGGGTCAGGCTTCGGGGAAGTGTTAGGGTTAGGGTTCGGGCTAGGGTTAGGGGACGGGGACGGTTTAGGGTCCAGGTGAGGGCACGACGACGCTTTAGGGGGAGCGTACGTGTGAGGGCGCGGGTGAGTGTCAGCGTACGGCTTAGGATTAGGGGACGGCTGAGGGTCAGGCTTCGGGGAAGGGTAAGGGTTAGGGTTTGGGCTAGGGTTAGGGTTAGGGGACGGGGACGGTTTAGGGTCCAGGTGAGGGTACGACGACGCTTTAGGGGGAGCGTACGTGTGAGGGCGCGGGTGAGTGTCAGCGTACGGTTTAGGATTAGGGGACGGGTGAGGGTCAGGCTTCGGGGAAGGGTTAGGGTTAGGGTTCGGGCTAGGGTTAGGGTTAGGGGACGGGGACGGTTTAGGGTCCAGGTGAGGGTACGACGACGCTTTAGGGGGAGCGTACGTGTGAGGGCGCGGGTGACTGTCAGCGTACGGGTTAGGATTAGGGGACGGGTGAGGGTCAGGCTTCGGGGAAGGGTTAGGGTTAGGGTTCGGGCTAGGGTTAGGGTTAGGGGACGGGGACGGTTTAGGGTCCAGGTGAGGGTACGACGACGCTTTAGGGGGAGCGTACGTGTGAGGGCGCGGGTGAGTGTCAGCGTACGGGTTAGGATTAGGGGACGGGTGAGGGTCAGGCTTCGGGGAAGGGTTAGGGTTAGGGTTCGGGCTAGGGTTAGGGTTAGGGGACGGGGACGGTTTAGGGTCCAGGTGAGGGTACGAAGACGCTTTAGGGGGAGCGTACGTGTGAGGGCCCCGGTGAGTGTCAGCGTACGGGTTAGGATTAGGGGACGGGTGAGGGTCAGGCTTCGGGGAAGTGTTAGGGTTAGGGTTCGGGCTAGGGTTAGGGGACGGGGACGGTTTAGGGTCCAGGTGAGGGCACGACGACGCTTTAGGGGGAGCGTACGTGTGAGGGCGCGGGTGAGTGTCAGCGTACGGGTTAGGATTAGGGGACGGGTGAGGGTCAGGCTTCGGGGAAGGGTTAGGGTTAGGGTTCGGGCTAGGGTTAGGGTTAGGGGACGGGGACGGTTTAGGGTCCAGGTGAGGGTACGACGACGCTTTAGGGGGAGCGTACGTGTGAGGGCGCGGGTGACTGTCAGCGTACGGGTTAGGATTAGGGGACGGGTGAGTGTCAGGCTTCGGGGAAGGGTTAGGGTTAGCGTTCGGGCTAGGGTTAGGGTTAGGGGACGGGGACGGTTTAGGGTCCAGGTGAGGGTACGACGACGCTTTAGGGGGAGCGTACGTGTGAGGGCGCGGGTGAGTGTCAGCGTACGGGTTAGGATTAGGGGACGGGTGAGGGTCAGGCTTCGGGGAAGGGTTAGGGTTAGGGTTCGGGCTAGGGTTAGGGTTAGGGGACGGGGACGGTTTAGGGTCCAGGTGAGGGTACGAAGACGCTTTAGGGGGAGCGTACGTGTGAGGGCCCCGGTGAGTGTCAGCGTACGGGTTAGGATTAGGGGACGGGTGAGGGTCAGGCTTCGGGGAAGTGTTAGGGTTAGGGTTCGGGCTAGGGTTAGGGGACGGGGACGGTTTAGGGTCCAGGTGAGGGTACGACGATGCTTTAGGGTGAGCGTAGGTGTGAGGGCGCGGGTGAGTGTCAGCGTACGGGTTAGTATTAGGGGACGGGTGAGGGTCAGGCTTCGGGGAAGGGTTATGGTTAGGGTTCGGGCTAGGGTTAGGGTTAGGGGACGGGGACGGTTTAGGGTCCAGGTGAGGGTATGACAACGCTTTAGGGGGAGCGTACGTGTGAGGGCGCGGGTGAGTGTCAGCGTACGGGTTAGGATTAGGGGACGGGTGAGGGTCAGGCTTCGGGGAAGGGTTAGGGTTAGGGTTCGGGCTAGGGTTAGGGTTAGGGGACGGGGACGGTTTAGGGTCCAGGTGAGGGTACGACGACGCTTTAGGGGGAGCGTACGTGTGAGGGCACGGGTGAGTGTCAGCGTACGGCTTAGGATTAGGGGACGGGTGAGGGTCAGGCTTCGGGGAAGGGTTAGGGTTAGGGTTCGGGCTAGGGTTAGGGTTAGGGGACGGGGACGGTTTAGGGTCCAGGTGAGGGTACGACGACGCTTTAGGGGGAGCGTACGTGTGAGGGCGCGGGTGAGTGTCAGCGTACGGGTTAGGATTAGAAGACGGGTGAGGGTCAGGCTTCGGGGAAGGGTTAGGGTTAGGGTTCGGGCTAGGGTTAGGGTTAGGGGACGGGGACGGTTTAGGGTCCAGGTGAGGGTACGACAACGCTTTAGGGGGAGCGTACGTGTGAGGGCGCGGGTGAGTGTCAGCGTACGGCTTAGGATTAGGGGACGGGTGAGGGTCAGGCTTCAGGGAAGGGTTAGGGTTAGGGTTCGGACTAGGGTTAGGGTTAGTGGACGGGGACAGTTTAGGGTCCAGGTGAGGGTACGACAACGCTTTAGCGGGAGCGTACGTGTGAGGGCGCGGGTGAGTGTCAGCGTACGGGTTAGGATTAGGGGACGGGTGAGGGTCAGGCTTCGGGGAAGGGTTAGGGTTAGGGTTCGGGCTAGGGTTAGGGTTAGGGGACGGGGACGGTTTAGGGTCCAGGTGAGGGTACGACAACGCTTTAGGGGGAGCGTACGTGTGAGGGCGTGGGTGAGTGTCAGCGTACGGCTTAGGATTAGGGGACGGCTGAGGGTCAGGCTTCGGGGAAGGGTTAGGGTTAGGGTTCGGGCTAGGGTTAGGGGACGGGGACGGTTTAGGGTCCAGGTGAGGGTACGACGATGCTTTAGGGTGAGCGTAGGTGTGAGGGCGCGGGTGAGTGTCAGCGTACGGGTTAGTATTAGGGGACGGGTGAGGGTCAGGCTTCGGGGAAGGGTTATGGTTAGGGTTCGGGCTAGGGTTAGGGTTAGGGGACGGGGACGGTTTAGGGTCCAGGTGAGGGTATGACAACGCTTTAGGGGGAGCGTACGTGTGAGGGCGCGGGTGAGTGTCAGCGTACGGGTTAGGATTAGGGGACGGGTGAGGGTCAGGCTTCGGGGAAGGGTTAGGGTTAGGGTTCGGGCTAGGGTTAGGGTTAGGGGACGGGGACGGTTTAGGGTCCAGGTGAGGGTACGACGACGCTTTAGGGGGAGCGTACGTGTGAGGGCACGGGTGAGTGTCAGCGTACGGCTTAGGATTAGGGGACGGGTGAGGGTCAGGCTTCGGGGAAGGGTTAGGGTTAGGGTTCGGGCTAGGGTTAGGGTTAGGGGACGGGGACGGTTTAGGGTCCAGGTGAGGGTACGACGACGCTTTAGGGGGAGCGTACGTGTGAGGGCGCGGGTGAGTGTCAGCGTACGGGTTAGGATTAGAAGACGGGTGAGGGTCAGGCTTCGGGGAAGGGTTAGGGTTAGGGTTCGGGCTAGGGTTAGGGTTAGGGGACGGGGACGGTTTAGGGTCCAGGTGAGGGTACGACAACGCTTTAGGGGGAGCGTACGTGTGAGGGCGCGGGTGAGTGTCAGCGTACGGCTTAGGATTAGGGGACGGGTGAGGGTCAGGCTTCAGGGAAGGGTTAGGGTTAGGGTTCGGACTAGGGTTAGGGTTAGTGGACGGGGACAGTTTAGGGTCCAGGTGAGGGTACGACAACGCTTTAGCGGGAGCGTACGTGTGAGGGCGCGGGTGAGTGTCAGCGTACGGGTTAGGATTAGGGGACGGGTGAGGGTCAGGCTTCGGGGAAGGGTTAGGGTTAGGGTTCGGGCTAGGGTTAGGGTTAGGGGACGGGGACGGTTTAGGGTCCAGGTGAGGGTACGACAACGCTTTAGGGGGAGCGTACGTGTGAGGGCGTGGGTGAGTGTCAGCGTACGGCTTAGGATTAGGGGACGGCTGAGGGTCAGGCTTCGGGGAAGGGTTAGGGTTAGGGTTCGGGCTAGGGTTAGGGTTAGGGGACGGGGACGGTTTAGGGTCCAGGTGAGGGTACGACGACGCTTTAGGGGGAGCGTACGTGTGAGGGCGCGGGTGAGTGTCAGCATACGGGTTAGGATTAGGGGACGGGTGAGGGTCAGGCTTCGGGGAAGTGTTAGGGTTAGGGTTCGGGATAGGGTTAGGGTTAGGGGACGGGGACGGTTTAGGGTCCAGGTGAGGGCACGACGACGCTTTAGGGGGAGCGTACGTGTGAGGGCGCGGGTGAGTGTCAGCGTACGGGTTAGGATTAGGGGACGGGTGAGGGTCAGGCTTCGGGGAAGGGTTAGGGTTAGGTTTCGGGCTAGGGTTAGGGTTAGGGGACGGGGACGGTTTAGGGTCCAGGTGAGGGTACGACAACGCTTTAGGGGGAGCGTACGTGTGAGGGCGCGGGTGAGTGTCAGCGTACGGGTTTGGATTAGGGGACGGGTGAGGGTCAGGCTTCGGGGAAGGTTTAGGGTTAGGGTTCGGGCTCGGGTTAGGGTTAGGGGACGGGGACGGTTTAGGGTCCAGGTGAGGGTACGACAACGCTTTAGGGGAAGCGTACGTGTGAGGGCGCGGGTGAGTGTAAGCGTACGGGTTTGGATTAGGGGACGGGTGAGGGTCAGGCTTCGGGGAAGGGTTAGGGTTAGGGTTCGGGCTAGGGTTAGGGTTAGGGGACGGGGACAGTTTAGGGTCCAGGTGAGGGTACGACGATGCTTTAGGGTGAGCGTAGGTGTGAGGGCGCGGGTGAGTGTCAGCGTACGGGTTAGTATTAGGGGACGGGTGAGGGTCAGGCTTCGGGGAAGGGTTATGGTTAGGGTTCGGGCTAGGGTTAGGGTTAGGGGACGGGGACGGTTTAGGGTCCAGGTGAGGGTATGACAACGCTTTAGGGGGAGCGTACGTGTGAGGGCGCGGGTGAGTGTCAGCGTACGGGTTAGGATTAGGGGACGGGTGAGGGTCAGGCTTCGGGGAAGGGTTAGGGTTAGGGTTCGGGCTAGGGTTAGGGTTAGGGGACGGGGACGGTTTAGGGTCCAGGTGAGGGTACGACGACGCTTTAGGGGGAGCGTACGTGTGAGGGCACGGGTGAGTGTCAGCGTACGGCTTAGGATTAGGGGACGGGTGAGGGTCAGGCTTCGGGGAAGGGTTAGGGTTAGGGTTCGGGCTAGGGTTAGGGTTAGGGGACGGGGACGGTTTAGGGTCCAGGTGAGGGTACGACGACGCTTTAGGGGGAGCGTACGTGTGAGGGCGCGGGTGAGTGTCAGCGTACGGGTTAGGATTAGGGGACGGGTGAGGGTCAGGCTTCGGGGAAGGGTTAGGGTTAGGGTTCGGGCTAGGGTTAGGGTTAGGGGACGGGGACGGTTTAGGGTCCAGGTGAGGGTACGACAACGCTTTAGGGGGAGCGTACGTGTGAGGGCGCGGGTGAGTGTCAGCGTACGGCTTAGGATTAGGGGACGGGTGAGGGTCAGGCTTCAGGGAAGGGTTAGGGTTAGGGTTCGGACTAGGGTTAGGGTTAGTGGACGGGGACAGTTTAGGGTCCAGGTGAGGGTACGACAACGCTTTAGCGGGAGCGTACGTGTGAGGGCGCGGGTGAGTGTCAGCGTACGGGTTAGGATTAGGGGACGGGTGAGGGTCAGGCTTCGGGGAAGGGTTAGGGTTAGGGTTCGGGCTAGGGTTAGGGTTAGGGGACGGGGACGGTTTAGGGTCCAGGTGAGGGTACGACAACGCTTTAGGGGGAGCGTACGTGTGAGGGCGGGGGTGAGTGTCAGCGTACGGCTTAGGATTAGGGGACGGCTGAGGGTCAGGCTTCGGGGAAGGGTTAGGGTTAGGGTTCGGGCTAGGGTTAGGGTTAGGGGACGGGGACGGTTTAGGGTCCAGGTGAGGGTACGACGACGCTTTAGGGGGAGCGTACGTGTGAGGGCGCGGGTGAGTGTCAGCGTACGGGTTAGGATTAGGGGACGGGTGAGGGTCAGGCTTCGGGGAAGGGTTAGGGTTAGGGTTCGGGCTAGGGTTAGGGTTAGGGGACGGGGACGGTTTAGGGTCCAGGTGAGGGTACGACGACGCTTTAGGGGGAGCGTACGTGTGAGGGCGCGGGTGAGTGTCAGCGTACGGGTTAGGATTAGGGGACGGGTGAGGGTCAGGCTTCGGGGAAGGGTTAGGGTTAGGGTTCGGGCTAGGGTTAGGGTTAGGGGACGGGGACGGTTTAGGGTCCAGGTGAGGGTACGACGACGCTTTAGGGGGAGCGTACGTGTGAGGGCGCGGGTGAGTGTCAGCGTACGGGTTAGGATTAGGGGACGGGTGAGGGTCAGGCTTCGGGGAAGTGTTAGGGTTAGGGTTCGGGATAGGGTTAGGGGACGGGGACGGTTTAGGGTCCAGGTGAGGGCACGACGACGCTTTAGGGGGAGCGTACGTGTGAGGGCGCGGGTGAGTGTCAGCGTACGGGTTAGGATTAGGGGACGGGTGAGGGTCAGGCTTCGGGGAAGGGTTAGGGTTAGGGTTCGGGCTAGGGTTAGGGTTAGGGGACGGGGACGGTTTAGGGTCCAGGTGAGGGTACGACAACGCTTTAGGGGGAGCGTACGTGTGAGGGCGCGGGTGAGTGTCAGCGTACGGGTTAGGATTAGGGGACGGGTGAGGGTCAGGCTTCGGGGAAGGGTTAGGGTTCGGGCTAGGGTTAGGGTTAGGGGACGGGGACGGTTTAGGGTCCAGGTGAGGGTACGACAACGCTTTAGGGGGAGCGTACGTGTGAGGGCGCGGGTGAGTGTCAGCGTACGGGTTAGGATTAGGGGACGTGTGAGGGTCAGGCTTCGGGGAAGGGTTAGGGTTAGGGTTCGGGCTAGGGTTAGGGTTAGGGGACGGGGACGGTTTAGGGTCCAGGTGAGGGTACTACGAAGCTTTAGGGGGAGCGTACGTGTGAGGGCGTGGGTGAGTGTCAGCGTACGGGTTAGGATTAGGGGACGGGTGAAGGTCAGGCTTCGGGGAAGGGTTAGGGTTAGGGTTCGGGCTAGGGTTAGGGTAGGGGACGGGGACGCTTTAGGGTCCAGGTGAGGGTACGACAACGCTTTAGGGGGAGCGTACGTGTGAGGGCGCGGGTGAGTGTCAGCGTACGGCTTAGGATTAGGGTACGGGTGAGGGTCAGGCTTCGGGGAAGGGTTAGGGTTAGGGTTCGGGCTAGGGTTAGGGTTAGGGGACGGGGACAGTTTAGGGTCCAGGTGAGGGTACGACGATGCTTTAGGGTGAGCGTAGGTGTGAGGGCGCGGGTGAGTGTCAGCGTACGGGTTAGTATTAGGGGACGGGTGAGGGTCAGGCTTCGGGGAAGGGTTATGGTTAGGGTTCGGGCTAGGGTTAGGGTTAGGGGACGGGGACGGTTTAGGGTCCAGGTGAGGGTATGACAACGCTTTAGGGGGAGCGTACGTGTGAGGGCGCGGGTGAGTGTCAGCGTACGGGTTAGGATTAGGGGACGGGTGAGGGTCAGGCTTCGGGGAAGGGTTAGGGTTAGGGTTCGGGCTAGGGTTAGGGTTAGGGGACGGGGACGGTTTAGGGTCCAGGTGAGGGTACGACGACGCTTTAGGGGGAGCGTACGTGTGAGGGCACGGGTGAGTGTCAGCGTACGGCTTAGGATTAGGGGACGGGTGAGGGTCAGGCTTCGGGGAAGGGTTAGGGTTAGGGTTCGGGCTAGGGTTAGGGTTAGGGGACGGGGACGGTTTAGGGTCCAGGTGAGGGTACGACGACGCTTTAGGGGGAGCGTACGGGTGAGGGCGCGGGTGAGTGTCAGCGTACGGGTTAGGATTAGGGGACGGGTGAGGGTCAGGCTTCGGGGAAGGGTTAGGGTTAGGGTTCGGGCTAGGGTTAGGGTTAGGGGACGGGGACGGTTTAGGGTCCAGGTGAGGGTACGACGACGCTTTAGGGGGAGCGTACGTGTGAGGGCGCGGGTGAGTGTCAGCGTACGGGTTAGGATTAGGGGACGGGTGAGGGTCAGGCTTCGGGGAAGTGTTAGGGTTAGGGTTCGGGATAGGGTTAGGGTTAGGGGACGGGGACGGTTTAGGGTCCAGGTGAGGGCACGACGACGCTTTAGGGGGAGCGTACGTGTGAGGGCGCGGGTGAGTGTCAGCGTACGGGTTAGGATTAGGGGACGGGTGAGGGTCAGGCATCGGGGAAGGGTTAGGGTTAGGGTTCGGGATAGGGTTAGGGTTAGGGGACGGGGACTGTTTAGGGTCCAGGTGAGGGTACGACAACGTTTTAGGGGGAGCGTACGTGTGAGGGCGCGGGTGAGTGTCAGCGTACGGGTTTGGATTAGGGGACGGGTGAGGGTCAGGCTTCGGGGAAGGGTTAGGGTTAGGGTTCGGGCTCGGATTAGGGTTAGGGGACGGGGACGGTTTAGGGTCCAGGTGAGGGTACGACAACGCTTTAGGGGGAGCGTACGTGTGAGGGCGCGGGTGAGTGTAAGCGTACGGGTTTGGATTAGGGGACGGGTGAGGGTCAGGCTTCGGGGAAGGGTTAGGGTTAGGGTTCGGGCTAGGGTTAGGGTTATGGGACGGGGACGGTTTAGGGTCCAGGTGAGGGTACGACAACGCTTTAGGGGGAGCGTACGTGTGAGGGCGCGGGTGAGTGTCAGCGTACGGCTTAGGATTAGGGGACGGGTGAGGGTCAGGCTTCGGGGAAGTGTTAGGGTTAGGGTTCGGACTAGGGTTAGGGTTAGGGGACGGGGACGGTTTAGGGTCCAGGTGAGGGTACGACAACGCTTTAGCGGGAGCGTACGTGTGAGGGCGCGGGTGAGTGTCAGCGTACGGGTTAGGATTAGGGGACGGGTGAGGGTCAGGCTTCGGGGAAGTGTTAGGGTTAGGGTTCGGGCTAGGGTTAGGGTTAGGGGACGGGGACGGTTTAGGGTCCAGGTGAGGGTACGACAACGCTTTAGGGGGAGCGTACGTGTGAGGGCGCGAGTGAGTGTCAGCGTACGGCTTAGGATTAGGGGACGGGTGAGGGTCAGGCTTCGGGGAAGGGTTACGTTTAGGGTTCGGGCTAGGGTTAGGGTTAGGGGACGGGGACAGTTTAGGGTCCAGGTGAGGGTACGACAACGCTTTAGCGGGAGCATACGTGTGAGGGCGCAGGTGAGTGTCAGCGTACGGGTTAGGATTAGGGGACGGGTGAGGGTCAGGCTTCGGGGAAGGGTTAGGGTTAGGGTTCGGGCTAGGGTTAGGGTTAGGGGACGGGGACGGTTTAGGGTCCAGGTGAGGGTACGACGACGCTTTAGGGGGAGCGTACGTGTGAGGGCGCGGGTGAGTGTCAGCGTACGGCTTAATATTAGGGGATGGGTGAGGGTCAGGCTTCGGGGAAGGGTTA
The DNA here is from genome assembly GCF_937001465.1 of Orcinus orca. NCBI lineage: Eukaryota > Metazoa > Chordata > Mammalia > Artiodactyla > Delphinidae > Orcinus > Orcinus orca. The sequence goes on along the minus strand of NW_026043819.1, from coordinate 81,971 downwards.
GGGTTAGGGTTCGGGCTAGGGTTAGGGTTAGGGGACGGGGACGGTTTAGGGTCCAGGTGAGGGTACGACAACGCTTTAGGGGGAGCGTACGTGTGAGGGCGCGGGTGAGTGTCAGCGTACGGCTTAGGATTAGGGGACGGCTGAGGGTCAGGCTTCGGGGAAGGGTTAGGGTTAGGGTTCGGGCTAGGGTTAGGGTTAGGGGACGGGGACGGTTTAGGGTCCAGGTGAGGGTACGACAACGCTTTAGGGGGAGCGTACGTGTGAGGGCGCGGGTGAGTGTCAGCGTACGGCTTAGGATTAGGGGACGGCTGAGGGTCAGGCTTCGGGGAAGGGTTAGGGTTAGGGTTCGGGCTAGGGTTAGGGTTAGGGGACGGGGACGGTTTAGGGTCCAGGTGAGGGTACGACGACGCTTTAGGGGGAGCGTACGTGTGAGGGCGCGGGTGAGTGTCAGCGTACGGGTTAGGATTAGGGGACGGGTGAGGGTCAGGCTTCGGGGAAGGGTTAGGGTTAGGGTTCGGGATAGGGTTAGGGTTAGGGGACGGGGACGGTTTAGGGTCCAGGTGAGGGCACGACGACGCTTTAGGGGGAGCGTACGTGTGAGGGCGCGGGTGAGTGTCAGCGTACGGGTTAGGATTAGGGGACGGGTGAGGGTCAGGCTTCGGGGAAGGGTTAGGGTTAGGGTTCGGGCTAGGGTTAGGGTTAGGGGACGGGGACGGTTTAGGGTCCAGGTGAGGTTACGACAACGCTTTAGGGGGAGCGTACGTGTGAGGGCGCGGGTGAGTGTCAGCGTACGGGTTTGGATTAGGGGACGGGTGAGGGTCAGGCTTCGGGGAAGGGTTAGGGTTAGGGTTCGGGCTAGGGTTAGGGTTAGGGGACGGGGACGGTTTAGGGTCCAGGTGAGGGTACGACAACGCTTTAGGGGGAGCGTACGTGTGAGGGCGCGGGTGAGTGTCAGCGTACGGCTTAGGATTAGGGGACGGGTGAGGGTCAGGCTTCGGGGAAGGGTTAGGGTTAGGGTTCGGGCTCGGGTTAGGGTTAGGGGACGGGGACGGTTTAGGGTCCAGGTGAAGGTACGACAACGCTTTAGCGGGAGCGTACGTGTGAGGGCGCGGGTGAGTGTCAGCGTACGGGTTAGGATTAGGGGACGGGTGAGGGTCAGGCTTCGGGGAAGTGTTAGGGTTAGGGTTCGGGCTAGGGTTAGGGTTAGGGGACGGGGACGGTTTAGGGTCCAGGTGAGGGTACGACAACGCTTTAGGGGGAGCGTACGTGTGAGGGCGCGAGTGAGTGTCAGCGTACGGCTTAGGATTAGGGGACGGGTGAGGGTCAGGCTTCGGGGAAGGGTTACGTTTAGGGTTCGGGCTAGGGTTAGGGTTAGGAGACGGGGACAGTTTAGGGTCCAGGTGAGGGTACGACAACGCTTTAGCGGGAGCATACGTGTGAGGGCGCGGGTGAGTGTCAGCGTACGGGTTAGGATTAGGGGACGTGTGAGGGTCAGGCTTCGGGGAAGGGTTAGGGTTAGGGTTCGGGCTAGGGTTAGGGTTATTGGACGGGGACGGTTTAGGGTCCAGGTGAGGGCACGACGACGCTTTAGGGGGAGCGTACGTGTGAGGGCGCGGGTGAGTGTCAGCGTACGGGTTAGGATTAGGGGACGGGTGAGGGTCAGGCATCGGGGAAGGGTTAGGGTTAGGGTTCGGGATAGGGTTAGGGTTAGGGGACGGGGACTGTTTAGGGTCCAGGTGAGGGCACGACGACGCTTTAGGGGGAGCGTACGTGTGAGGGCGCGGGTGAGTGTCAGCGTACGGGTTAGGATTAGGGGACGGGTGAGGGTCAGGCATCGGGGAAGGGTTAGGGTTAGGGTTCGGGATAGGGTTAGGGTTAGGGGACGGGGACTGTTTAGGGTCCAGGTGAGGGTACGACAACGTTTTAGGGGGAGCGTACGTGTGAGGGCGCGGGTGAGTGTCAGCGTACGGGTTTGGATTAGGGGACGGGTGAGGGTCAGGCTTCGGGGAAGGGTTAGGGTTAGGGTTCGGGCTCGGGTTAGGGTTAGGGGACGGGGACGGTTTAGGGTCCAGGTGAGGGTACGACGACGCTTTAGGGGGAGCGTACGTGTGAGGGCGCGGGTGAGTGTAAGCGTACGGGTTTGGATTAGGGGACGGGTGAGGGTCAGGCTTCGGGGAAGGGTTAGGGTTAGGGTTCGGGCTAGGGTTAGGGTTATGGGACGGGGACGGTTTAGGGTCCAGGTGAGGGTACGACAACGCTTTAGGGGGAGCGTACGTGTGAGGGCGCGGGTGAGTGTCAGCGTACGGCTTAGGATTAGGGGACGGGTGAGGGTCAGGCTTCGGGGAAGTGTTAGGGTTAGGGTTCGGACTAGGGTTAGGGTTAGGGGACGGGGACGGTTTAGGGTCCAGGTGAGGGTACGACAACGCTTTAGCGGGAGCGTACGTGTGAGGGCGCGGGTGAGTGTCAGCGTACGGGTTAGGATTAGGGGACGGGTGAGGGTCAGGCTTCGGGGAAGTGTTAGGGTTAGGGTTCGGGCTAGGGTTAGGGTTAGGGGACGGGGACGGTTTAGGGTCCAGGTGAGGGTACGACAACGCTTTAGGGGGAGCGTACGTGTGAGGGCGCGAGTGAGTGTCAGCGTACGGCTTAGGATTAGGGGACGGGTGAGGGTCAGGCTTCGGGGAAGGGTTACGTTTAGGGTTCGGGCTAGGGTTAGGGTTAGGGGACGGGGACAGTTTAGGGTCCAGGTGAGGGTACGACAACGCTTTAGCGGGAGCATACGTGTGAGGGCGCAGGTGAGTGTCAGCGTACGGGTTAGGATTAGGGGACGGGTGAGGGTCAGGCTTCGGGGAAGGGTTAGGGTTAGGGTTCGGGCTAGGGTTAGGGTTAGGGGACGGGGACGGTTTAGGGTCCAGGTGAGGGTACGACGACGCTTTAGGGGGAGCGTACGTGTGAGGGCGCGGGTGAGTGTCAGCGTACGGCTTAATATTAGGGGATGGGTGAGGGTCAGGCTTCGGGGAAGGGTTAGGGTTAGGGTTCGGGCTAGGGTTAGGGTTAGGGGACGGGGACGGTTTAGGGTCCAGGTGAGGGTACGACAACGCTTTAGGGGGAGCGTACGTGTGAGGGCGCGGGTGAGTGTCAGCGTACGGCTTAGGATTAGGGGACGGCTGAGGGTCAGGCTTCGGGAAAGGGTTAGGGTTAGGGTTCGGGCTAGGGTTAGGGTTAGGGGACGGGGACGGTTTAGGGTCCAGGTGAGGGTACGACAACGCTTTAGGGGGAGCGTACGTGTGAGGGCGCGGGTGAGTGTCAGCGTACGGCTTAGGATTAGGGGACGGCTGAGGGTCAGGCTTCGGGGAAGGGTTAGGGTTAGGGTTCGGGCTAGGGTTAGGGTTAGGGGACGGGGACGGTTTAGGGTCCAGGTGAGGGTACGACGACGCTTTAGGGGGAGCGTACGTGTGAGGGCGCGGGTGAGTGTCAGCGTACGGGTTAGGATTAGGGGACGGGTGAGGGTCAGGCTTCGGGGAAGGGTTAGGGTTAGGGTTCGGGATAGGGTTAGGGTTAGGGGACGGGGACGGTTTAGGGTCCAGGTGAGGGCACGACGACGCTTTAGGGGGAGCGTACGTGTGAGGGCGCGGGTGAGTGTCAGCGTACGGGTTAGGATTAGGGGACGGGTGAGGGTCAGGCTTCGGGGAAGGGTTAGGGTTAGGGTTCGGGCTAGGGTTAGGGTTAGGGGACGGGGACGGTTTAGGGTCCAGGTGAGGGTACGACAACGCTTTAGGGGGAGCGTACGTGTGAGGGCGCGGGTGAGTGTCAGCGTACGGGTTTGGATTAGGGGACGGGTGAGGGTCAGGCTTCGGGGAAGGGTTAGGGTTAGGGTTCGGGCTAGGGTTAGGGTTAGGGGACGGGGACGGTTTAGGGTCCAGGTGAGGGTACGACAACGCTTTAGGGGGAGCGTACGTGTGAGGGCGCGGGTGAGTGTCAGCGTACGGCTTAGGATTAGGGGACGGGTGAGGGTCAGGCTTCGGGGAAGGGTTAGGGTTAGGGTTCGGGCTCGGGTTAGGGTTAGGGGACGGGGACGGTTTAGGGTCCAGGTGAAGGTACGACAACGCTTTAGCGGGAGCGTACGTGTGAGGGCGCGGGTGAGTGTCAGCGTACGGGTTAGGATTAGGGGACGGGTGAGGGTCAGGCTTCGGGGAAGTGTTAGGGTTAGGGTTCGGGCTAGGGTTAGGGTTAGGGGACGGGGACGGTTTAGGGTCCAGGTGAGGGTACGACAACGCTTTAGGGGGAGCGTACGTGTGAGGGCGCGAGTGAGTGTCAGCGTACGGCTTAGGATTAGGGGACGGGTGAGGGTCAGGCTTCGGGGAAGGGTTACGTTTAGGGTTCGGGCTAGGGTTAGGGTTAGGAGACGGGGACAGTTTAGGGTCCAGGTGAGGGTACGACAACGCTTTAGCGGGAGCATACGTGTGAGGGCGCGGGTGAGTGTCAGCGTACGGGTTAGGATTAGGGGACGTGTGAGGGTCAGGCTTCGGGGAAGGGTTAGGGTTAGGGTTCGGGCTAGGGTTAGGGTTATTGGACGGGGACGGTTTAGGGTCCAGGTGAGGGTACGACGACGCTTTAGGGGGAGCGTACGTGTGAGGGCGCGGGTGAGTGTCAGCGTACGGCTTAATATTAGGGGACGGGTGAGGGTCAGGCTTCGGGGAAGGGTTAGGGTTAGGGTTCGGGCTAGGGTTAGGGTTAGGGGACGGGGACGGTTTAGGGTCCAGGTGAGGGTACGAGGACGCTTTAGGGGGAGCGTACGTGTGAGGGCGCGGGTGAGTGTCAGCGTACGGGTTAGGATTAGGGGACGGGTGAGGGTCAGGCTTCGGGGAAGGGTTAGGGTTAGGGTTCGGGCTAGGGTTAGGGTTAGGGGACGGGGACGGTTTAGGGTCCAGGTGAGGGTACGACAACGCTTTAGGGGGAGCGTACGTGTGAGGGCGCGGGTGAGTGTCAGCGTACGGCTTAGGATTAGGGGACGGCTGAGGGTCAGGCTTCGGGGAAGGGTTAGGGTTAGGGTTCGGGCTAGGGTTAGGGTTAGGGGACGGGGACGGTTTAGGGTCCAGGTGAGGGTACGACGACGATTTAGGGGGAGCGTACGTGTGAGGGCGCGGGTGAGTGTCAGCGTACGGGTTAGGATTAGGGGACGTGTGAGGGTCAGGCTTGGGGGAAGGGTTAGGGTTAGGGTTCGGGCTAGGGTTAGGGTTAGGGGACGGGGACGGTTTAGGGTCCAGGTGAGGGTACGACGACGCTTTAGGGGGAGCGTATGTGTGAGGGCGCGGGTGAGTGTCAGCGTACAGCTTAGGATTAGGGGACGTGTGAGGGGTCAGGCTTCGGGGAAGGGTTAGGGTTAGGGTTCGGGCTAGGGTTAGGGTTAGGGGACGGGGATGGTTTAGGGTCCAGGTGAGGGTACTACGAAGCTTTAGGGGGAGCGTACGTGTGAGGGCGCGGGTGAGTGTCAGCGTACGGGTTAGGATTAGGGGACGGGTGAGGGTCAGGCTTCGGGGAAGGGTTAGGGTTAGGGTTCGGGCTAGGGTTAGGGTAGGGGACGGGGACGGTTTAGGGTCCAGGTGAGGGTACGACAACGCTTTAGGGGGAGCGTACGTGTGAGGGCGCGGGTGAGTGTCAGCGTACGGGTTAGGATTAGGGGACGGGTGAGGGTCAGGCTTCGGGGAAGGGTTAGGGTTAGGGTTCGTGCTAGGGTTAGGGTTAGGGGACGGGGACGGTTTAGGGTCCAGGTGAGGGTACGACAACGCTTTAGGGGGAGCGTACGTGTGAGGGCGCGGGTGAGTGTCAGCGTACGGCTTAGGATTAGGGTACGGGTGAGGGTCAGGCTTCGGGGAAGGGTTAGGGTTAGGGTTCGGGCTAGGGTTAGGGTTAGGGGACGGGGACAGTTTAGGGTCCAGGTGAGGGTACGACGATGCTTTAGGGTGAGCGTAGGTGTGAGGGCGCGGGTGAGTGTCAGCGTACGGGTTAGTATTAGGGGACGGGTGAGGGTCAGGCTTCGGGGAAGGGTTATGGTTAGGGTTCGGGCTAGGGTTAGGGTTAGGGGACGGGGACGGTTTAGGGTACAGGTGAGGGTACGACAACGCTTTAGGGGGAGCGTACGTGTGAGGGCGCGGGTGAGTGTCAGCGTACGGCTTAGGATTAGGGGACGGGTGAGGGTCAGGCTTCGGGGAAGGGTTAGGGTTAGGGTTCGGGCTAGGGTTAGGGTTAGGGGATGGGGACGGTTTAGGGTCCAGGTGAGGGTACGTCGACGCTTTAGGGGGAGCGTACGTGTGAGGGCGCGGGTGAGTGTCAGCGTACGGGTTAGGATTAGGGGACGGGTGAGGGTCAGGCTTCGTGGAAGTGTTAGGGTTAGGGTTCGGGCTAGGGTTAGGGTTAGGGGACGGGGACGGTTTAGGGTCCAGGTGAGGGTACGACAACGCTTTAGGGGGAGCGTACGTGTGATGGCGCGGGTGAATGTCAGCGTACGGGTTAGGATTAGGGGACGGGTGAGGGTCAGGCTTCGGGGAAGGGTTAGGGTTAGGGTTCGGGCTAGGGTTAGGGTTAGGGGACGGGGACGGTTTAGGGTCCAGGTTAGGGTACGACAACGCTTTAGGGGGAGCGTACGTGTGAGGGCGCGGGTGAGTGTCAGCGTACGGCTTAGGATTAGGGGACGGGTGAGGGTCAGGCTTCGGGGAAGGGTTAGGGTTAGGGTTCGGGCTAGGGTTAGGGTTAGGGGACGGGGACAGTTTAGGGTCCAGGTGAGGGTACGACGACGCTTTAGGGGGAGCGTACGTGTGAGGGCGCGGGTGAGTGTCAGCGTACGGCTTAGGATTAGGGGATGGGTGAGGGTTAGGCTTCGGGGAAGTGTTAGGGTTAGGGTTCGGGCTAGGGTTAGGGTTAGGGGACGGGGACGGTTTAGGGTTCAGGTGAGGGTACGACGACGCTTTATGGGGAGCGTACGTGTGAGGGCGCGGGCGAGTGTCAGCGTACGGGTTAGGATTAGGGGACGGGTGAGGGTCAGGGTTCGGGGAAGTGTTAGGGTTAGGGTTCGGGATAGGGTTAGGGTTAGGGGACGGGGACGGTTTAGGGTCCAGGTGAGGGTACGACGACGCTTTAGGGGGAGGGTACGTGTGAGGGCGCGGGTGAGTGTCAGCGTACGGCTTAGGATTAGGGGACGGGTGAGGGTCAGGCTTCGGGGAAGGGTTAGGGTTAGGGTTCGGGCTAGGGTTAGGGTTAGGGGACGGGGACGGTTTAGGGTCCAGGTGAGGGTACGACGACGCTTTAGGGGGAGCGTACGTGTGAGGGCGCGGGTGAGTGTCAGCGTACGGGTTAGGATTAGGGGACGGGTGAGGGTCAGGCTTGGGGGAAGGGTTAGGGTTAGGGTTCGGGCTAGGGTTAGGGTTAGGGGACGGGGACGGTTTAGGGTCCAGGTGAGGGTACGACGACGCTTTAGGGGGAGCGTATGTGTGAGAGCGCGGGTGAGTGTCAGCGTACGGCTTAGGATTAGGGGACGGGTGAGGGTCAGGTTTCGGGGAAGGGTTAGGGTTAAGGTTCGGGCTAGGGTTAGGGTTAGGGGACGGGGACGGTTTAGGGTCCAGGTGAGGGTACGACGACGCTTTAGGGGGAGCGTACGTGTGAGGGCGCGGGTGAGTGTCAGCGTACGGGTTAGGATTAGGGGACGGGTGAGGGTCAGGCTTCGGGGAAGGGTTAGGGTTAGGGTTCGGGCTAGGGTTAGGGTTAGGGGACGGGGACGGTTTAGGGTCCAGGTGAGGGTACGACAACGCTTTAGGGGGAGCGTACGTGTGAGGGCGCGGGTGAGTGTCAGCGTACGGCTTAGGATTAGGGGACGGCTGAGGGTCAGGCTTCGGGGAAGGGTTAGGGTTAGGGTTCGGGCTAGGGTTAGGGTTAGGGGACGGGGACGGTTTAGGGTCCAGGTGAGGGTACGACGACGCTTTAGGGGGAACGTACGTGTGAGGGCGCGGGTGAGTGTCAGCGTACGGGTTAGGATTAGGGGACGGGTGAGGGTCAGGCTCGGGGGAAGGGTTAGGGTTAGGGTTCGGGCTAGGGTTAGGGTTAGGGGACGGGGACGGTTTAGGGTCCAGGTGAGGGTACGACGACGCTTTAGGGGGAGCGTATGTGTGAGGGCGTGGGTGAGTGTCACCGTACGGCTTAGGATTAGGGGACGGGTGAGGGTCAGGTTTCGGGGAAGGGTTAGGGTTAGGGTTCGGGCTAGGGTTAGGGTTAGGGGACGGGGACGGTTTAGGGTCCAGGTGAGGGTACGACGACGCTTTAGGGGGAGCGTACGTGTGAGGGCGCGGGTGAGTGTCAGCGTACGGGTTAGGATTAGGGGACGGGTGAGGGTCAGGCTTCGGGGAAGGGTTAGGGTTAGGGTTCGGGCTAGGGTTAGGGTTAGGGGACGGGGACGGTTTAGGGTCCAGGTGAGGGTACGACAACGCTTTAGGGGGAGCGTACGTGTGAGGGCGCGGGTGAGTGTCAGCGTACGGCTTAGGATTAGGGGACGGCTGATTGTCAGGCTTCGGGGAAGGTTTAGGGTTAGGGTTCGGTCTAGGGTTAGGGTTAGGGTACGGGGACGGTTTAGGGTCAAGGTGAGGGTACGACGACGCTTTAGGGGGAGCGTACGTGTGAGGGCGCGGGTGAGTGTCAGCGTACGGGTTAGGATTAGGGGACGGGTGAGGGTCAGTCTTGGGGGAAGGGTTAGGGTTAGGGTTCGGGCTAGGGTTAGGGTTAGGGGACGGGGACGGTTTAGGGTCCAGGTGAGGGTACGACGACGCTTTAGGGGGAGCGTATGTGTGAGGGCGCGGGTGAGTGTCAGCGTACAGCTTAGGGTTAGGGGACGGGTGAGGGTCAGGCTTCGGGGAAGGGTTAGGGTTAGGGTTCGGGCTAGGGTTAGGGTTAGGGGACGGGGACGGTTTAGGGTCCAGGTGAGGGTACTACGAAGTTTTAGGGGGAGCGTACGTGTGAGGGCGCGGGTGAGTGTCAGCGTACGGGTTAGGATTAGGGGACGGGTGAGGGTCAGCCTTCGGGGAAGGGTTAGGGTTAGGGTTCGGGCTAGGGTTAGGGTTAGGGGACGGGGACGGTTTAGGGTCCAGGTGAGGGTACGACAACGCTTTAGGGGGAGCGTACGTGTGAGGGCGCGGGTGAGTGTCAGCGTACGGGTTAGGATTAGGGGACGGGTGAGGGTCAGGCTTCGGGGAAGTGTTAGGGTTAGGGTTCGGGCTAGGGTTAGGGTTAGGGGACGGGGACGGTTTAGGGTCCAGGTGAGGGTACGACAACGCTTTAGGGGGAGCGTACGTGTGAGGGCGCGGGTGAGTGTCAGCGTACGGGTTAGGATTAGGGGACGGGTGAGGGTCAGGCTTCGGGGAAGGGTTAGGGTTAGGGTTCGGGCTAGGGTTAGGGTTAGGGGACGGGGACGGTTTAGGGTCCAGGTGAGGGTACGACAACGCTTTAGGGGGAGCGTACGTGTGAGGGCGCGGGTGAGTGTCAGCGTACGGCTTAGGATTAGGGTACGGGTGAGGGTCAGGCTTCGGGGAAGGGTTAGGGTTAGGGTTCGGGCTAGGGTTAGGGTTAGGGGACGGGGACGGTTTAGGGTCCAGGTGAGGGTACGACAACGCTTTAGGGGGAGCGTACGTGTGAGGGCGTGGGTGAGTGTCAGCGTACGGCTTAGGATTAGGGTACGGGTGAGGGTCAGGCTTCGGGGAAGGGTTAGGGTCAGGGTTCGGGCTAGGGTTAGGGTTAGGGGACGGGGACGGTTTAGGGTCCAGGTGAGGGTACGACGACGCTTTAGGGGGAGCGTACATGTGAGGGCGCGGGTGAGTGTCAGCGTACGGGTTAGGATTAGGGGACGGGTGAGGGTCAGGCTTCGGGGAAGGGTTAGGGTTAGGGTTCGGGCTAGGGTTAGGGTTAGGGGACGGGGACGGTTTAGGGTCCAGGTGAGGGTACGACGACGCTTTAGGGGGAGCGTACGTGTGAGGGCGCGGGTGAGTGTCAGCGTACGGGTTAGGATTAGGGGACGGGTGAGGGTCAGGCTTCGGGGAAGAGTTAGGGTTAGGGTTCGGGCTAGGGTTAGGGTTAGGGGACGGGGACGGTTTAGGGTTCAGGTGAGGGTACGACGATGCTTTAGGGGGAGCGTACGTGTGAGGGCGCTGGTGAGTGTCAGCGTACGGGTTAGGATTAGGGGACGGGTGAGGGTCAGGCTTCGGAGAAGGGTTAGGGTTAGGGTTCTGGCTAGGATTAGGGTTAGGGGACGGGGACGGTTTAGGGTCCAGGTGAGGGTACGACGACGCTTTAGGGGGAGCGTACGTGTGAGGGCGCGGGTGAGTGTCAGCTTACGGGTTAGGATTAGGGGACGGGTGAGCGTCAGGCTTCGGGGAAGTGTTAGGGTTAGGGTTCGGGCTAGGGTTAGGGTTGGGGGATGGGGACGGTTTAGGGTCCAGGTGAGGGTACGACGACGCTTTAGGGGGAGCGTACGTGTGAGGGCGCGGGTGAGTGTCAGCGTACGGGTTAGGATAGGGGACGGGTGAGGGTCAGGCTTCGGGGAAGGGTTAGGGTTAGGGTTCGGACTAGGGTTAGGGTTAGGGGACGGGGACGGTTTAGGGTCCAGGTGAGGGTACGACGACGCTTCAGGGGGAGCGTACGTGTGAGGGCGCGGGTGAGTGTCAGCGTACGGCTTAGGATTAGGGGACGGGTGATGGTCAGGCTTCGGGGAAGTGTTAGGGTTAGGGTTCGGGCTAGGGTTAGGGTTAGGGGATGGGGACGGTTTAGGGTCCAGGTGAGGGTATGACGACGCTTTAGGGGGAGCGTACGTGTGAGGGCGCGGGTGAGTGTCAGCGTACGGGTTAGGATTAGGGGACGGGTGAGGGTCAGGCTTCGGGGAAGGGTTAGGGTTAGGGTTCGGGCTAGGGTTAGGGTTAGGGGACGGGGACGGTTTAGGGTCCAGGTGAGGGTACGACGACGCTTTAGGGGGAGCGTACGTGTGAGGGCGCGGGTGAGTGTCAGCGTACAGCTTAGGATTAGGGGACGGGTGAGGGTCAGGCTTCGGGGAAGGGTTAGGGTTAGGGTTCGGGCTAGGGTTAGGCTTAGGGGACGGGGACGGTTTAGGGTCCACGTGAGGGTACGACGACGCTTTAGGGGGAGCGTACGTGTGAGGGCGCGGGTGAGTGTCAGCGTACGGCTTAGGATTAGGGGACGGGTGATGGTCAGGCTTCGGGGAAGGGTTAGGGTTAGGGTTCGGGCTAGGGTTAGGGTTAGGGGACGGGGACGGTTTAGGGTCCAGGTGAGGGTACGACGACGCTTTAGGGGGAGCGTAAGTTTGAGGGCGCGGGTGAGTGTCAGCGTACGGGTTAGGATTAGGGGACGGGTGAGGGTCAGGCTTCGGGGAAGGGTTAGGGTTAGGGTTTGGGCTAGGGTTAGGGTTAGGGGACGGGGACGGTTTAGGGTCCAGGTGAGGGTACGACAACGCTTTAGGGGGAGCGTACGTGTGAGGGCGCGCGTGAGTGTCAGCGTACGGGTTTGGATTAGGGGACAGGTGAGGGTCAGGCTTCGGGGAAGGGTTAGGGTTAGGGTTCGGGCTAGGGTTAGGGTTAGGGGACGGGGACGGTTTAGGGTCCAGGTGAGGGTACGACAACGCTTTAGGGGGAGCGTACGTGTGAGGGCGCGGGTGAGTGTCAGCGTACGGCTTAGGATTAGGGGACGGGTGAGGGTCAGGCTTCGGGGAAGTGTTAGGGTTAGGGTTCGGGCTAGGTTTAGGGTTAGGGGACGGGGACAGTTTAGGGTCCAGGTGAGGGTACGACAACGCTTTAGCGGGAGCGTACGTGTGAGGACGCGGGTGAGTGTCAGCGTACGGGTTAGGATTAGGGGACGGGTGAGGGTCAGGCTTCGGGGAAGTGTTAGGGTTAGGGTTCGGGCTAGGGTTAGGGTTAGGGGACGGGGACGGTTTAGGGTCCAGGTGAGGGTACGACGACGCTTTAGGGGGAGGGTACGTGTGAGGGCGCGGGTGAGTGTCAGCGTACGGCTTAGGATTAGGGGACGGGTGAGGGTCAGGCTTCGGGGAAGGGTTAGGTTTAGGGTTCAGGCTAGGGTTAGGGTTAGGGGACGGGGACAGTTTAGGGTCCAGGTGAGGGTACGACAACGCTTTAGCGGGAGCATACGTGTGAGGGCGCGGGTGAGTGTCAGCGTACGGGTTAGGATTAGGGGACGGGTGAGGGTCAGGCTTCGGGGAAGGGTTAGGGTTAGGGTTCGGGCTAGGGTTAGGGTTAGGGGACGGGGACGGTTTAGGGTCCAGGTGAGGGTACGACGACGCTTTAGGGGGAGCGTACGTGTGAGGGCGCGGGTGAGTGTCAGCGTACGGCTTAGGATTAGGGGACGGGTGAGGGTCAGGCTTCGGGGAAGGGTTAGGGTTAGGTTTCGGGCTAGGGTTAGGGTTAGGGGACGGGGACGGTTTAGGGTCCAGGTGAGGGTACGACGACGCTTTAGGGGGAGCGTACGTGTGAGGGCGCGGGTGAGTGTCAGCGTACGGGTTAGGATTAGGGGACGGGTGAGGGTCAGGCTTCGGGGAAGGGTTAGGTTTAGGGTTCAGGCTAGGGTTAGGGTTAGGGGACGGGGACAGTTTAGGGTCCAGGTGAGGGTACGACAACGCTTTAGCGGGAGCATACGTGTGAGGGCGCGGGTGAGTGTCAGCGTACGGGTTAGGATTAGGGGACGGGTGAGGGTCAGGCTTCGGGGAAGGGTTAGGGTTAGGGTTCGGGCTAGGGTTAGGGTTAGGGGACGGGGACGGTTTAGGGTCCAGGTGAGGGTACGACGACGCTTTAGGGGGAGCGTACGTGTGAGGGCGCGGGTGAGTGTCAGCGTACGGCTTAGGATTAGGGGACGGGTGAGGGTCAGGCTTCGGGGAAGGGTTAGGTTTAGGGTTCAGGCTAGGGTTAGGGTTAGGGGACGGGGACAGTTTAGGGTCCAGGTGAGGGTACGACAACGCTTTAGCGGGAGCATACGTGTGAGGGCGCGGGTGAGTGTCAGCGTACGGGTTAGGATTAGGGGACGGGTGAGGGTCAGGCTTCGGGGAAGGGTTAGGGTTAGGGTTCGGGCTAGGGTTAGGGTTAGGGGACGGGGACGGTTTAGGGTCCAGGTGAGGGTACGACGACGCTTTAGGGGGAGCGTACGTGTGAGGGCGCGGGTGAGTGTCAGCGTACGGCTTAGGATTAGGGGACGGGTGAGGGTCAGGCTTCGGGGAAGGGTTAGGGTTAGGTTTCGGGCTAGGGTTAGGGTTAGGGGACGGGGACGGTTTAGGGTCCAGGTGAGGGTACGACGACGCTTTAGGGGGAGCGTACGTGTGAGGGCGCGGGTGAGTGTCAGCGTACGGGTTAGGATTAGGGGACGGGTGAGGGTCAGGCTTCGGGTAAGTGTTAGGGTTAGGGTTCGGGCTAGGGTTAGGGTTAGGGGACGGGGACGGTTTAGGGTCCAGGTGAGGGTACGACAACGCTTTAGGGGGAGCGTACGTGTGAGGGCGCGGGTGAGTGTCAGCGTACGGCTTAGGATTAGGGGACGGGTGAGGGTCAGGCTTCGGGGAAGGGTTAGGGTTAGGGTTCGGGCTAGGGTTAGGGTTAGGGGATGGGGACGGTTTAGGGTCCAGGTGAGGGTACGACGACGCTTTAGGGGGAGCGTACGTGTGAGGGTGCGGGTGAGTGTCAGCGTACGGGTTAGGATTAGGGGAAGGGTGAGGGTCAGGCTTCGGGGAAGGGTTAGGGTTAGGGTTCGGGCTAGGGTTAGGGTTAGGGGACGGGGACGGTTTAGGGTCCAGGTGAGGGTACGACGACGCTTTAGGGGGAGCGTACGTTTGAGGGCGAGGGTGAGTGTCAGCGTACGGGTTAGGATTAGGGGACGGGTGAGGGTCAGGCTTCGTGGAAGGGTTAGGGTTAGGGTTCGGGTTCGGGTTAGGGTTAGGGGACGGGGACGGTTTAGGGTCCAGGTGAGGGTACGACAACGCTTTAGGGGGAGCGTACGTGTGATGGTGCGGGTGAATGTCAGCGTACGGGTTAGGATTAGGGGACGGGTGAGGGTCAGGCTTCGGGGAAGGGTTAGGGTTAGGGTTCGGGCTAGGGTTAGGGTTAGGGGACGGGGACGGTTTAGGGTCCAGGTGAGGGTACGACAACGCTTTAGGGGGAGCGTACGTGTGAGGGCGCGGGTGAGTGTCAGCGTACAGCTTAGGATTAGGGGACGGGTGAGGGTCAGGCTTCGGGGAAGGGTTAGGGTTAGGGTTCGGGCTAGGGTTAGGGTTAGGGGACGGGGACGGTTTAGGGTCCAGGTGAGGGTACGACGACGCTTTAGGGGGAGCGTACGTGTGAGGGCGCGGGTGAGTGTCAGCGTACGGCTTAGGATTAGGGGACGGGTGAGGGTCAGGCTTCGGGGAAGGGTTAGGGTTAGGGTTCGGGCTAGGGTTAGGGTTAGGGGACGGGGACGGTTTAGGGTCCAGGTGAGGGTACGACGACGTTTTATGGGGAGCGTACGTGTGAGGGCGCGGGTGAGTGTCAGCGTACAGCTTAGGATTAGGGGACGGGTGAGGGTCAGGCTTCGGGGAAGGGTTAGGGTTAGGGTTCGGGCTAGGGTTAGGGTTAGGGGATGGGGACGGTTTAGGGTCCAGGTGAGGGTACGACGACGCTTTAGGGGGAGCGTACGTGTGAGGGCGCGGGTGAGTGTCAGCGTACGGCTTAGGATTAGGGGACGGGAGAGGGTCAGGCTTCGGGGAAGGGTTAGGGTTAGGGTTCGGGCTAGGGTTAGGGTTAGGGGACGGGGACGGTTTAGGGTCCAGGTGAGGGTACGACGACGCTTTAGGGGGAGCGTACGTGTGAGGGCGCGGGTGAGTGTCAGCGTACGGCTTAGGATTAGGGGACGGGTGAGGGTCAGGCTTCGGGGAAGGGTTAGGGTTAGGGTTCGGGCTAGGGTTAGGGTTAGGGGACGGGGACGGTTTAGGGTCCAGGTGAGGGTACGACGACGTTTTATGGGGAGCGTACGTGTGAGGGCGCGGGTGAGTGTCAGCGTACAGCTTAGGATTAGGGGACGGGTGAGGGTCAGGCTTCGGGGAAGGGTTAGGGTTAGGGTTCGGGCTAGGGTTAGGGTTAGGGGATGGGGACGGTTTAGGGTCCAGGTGAGGGTACGACGACGCTTTAGGGGGAGCGTACGTGTGAGGGCGCGGGTGAGTGTCAGCGTACGGCTTAGGATTAGGGGACGGGAGAGGGTCAGGCTTCGGGGAAGGGTTAGGGTTAGGGTTCGGGCTAGGGTTAGGGTTAGGGGACGGGGACGGTTTAGGGTCCAGGTGAGGGTACGACGACGCTTTAGGGGGAGCGTACGTGTGAGGGCGCGGGTGAGTGTCAGCGTACGGGTTAGGATTAGGGGACGGGTGAGGGTCAGGCTTCGGGGAAGGGTTAGGGTTAGGGTTCGGGCTAGGGTTAGGGTTAGGGGATGGGGACGGTTTAGGGTCCAGGTGAGGGTACGACGATGCTTTAGGTGGAGCGTACGTGTGAGGGCGCGGGTGAGTGTCAGCGTACGGGTTAGGATTAGGGGACGGGTGAGGGTCAGGCTTCGGGGAAGCGTTAGGGTTAGGGTTCGGGCTAGGGTTAGGGTTAGGGGACGGGGATGGTTTAGGGTGTAGGTGAGGGTACGACGACGCTTTAGGGGGAGCGTACGTGTGAGGGCGCGGGTGAGTGTCAGCGTACAGGTTAGGATAGGGGACGGGTGAGGGTCAGGCTTCGGGGAAGGGTTAGGGTTAGGGTTCGGGCTAGGGTTAGGGTTAGGGGACGGGGACGGTTTAGGGTCCAGGTGAGGGTACGACGACGCTTTAGGGGGAGCGTACGTGTGAGGGCGCGGGTGAGTGTCAGCGTACGGGTTAGGATTAGGGGACGGGTGAGTGTCAGGCTTCGGGGAAGGGTTAGGGTTAGGGTTCGGGCTAGGGTTAGGGTTAGGGGACGGGGACGGTTTAGGGTCCAGTTGAGGGTACGACAACGCTTTAGGGGGAGCGTACGTGTGAGGGCGCGGGTGAGTGTCAGCGTACGGCTTAGGATTAGGGGACGGGTGAGGGTCAGGCTTCGGGTAAGTGTTAGGGTTAGGGCTCGGGCTAGGGTTAGGGTTAGGGGACGGGGACGGTTTAGGGTCCAGGTGAGGGTACGACAACGCTTTAGGGGGAGCGTACGTGTGAGGGCGCGGGTGAGTGTCAGCGTACGGGTTAGGATTAGGGGACGGGTGAGGGTCAGGCTTCGGGGAAGGGTTAGGGTTAGGGTTCGGGCTAGGGTTAGGGTTAGGGGACGGGGACGGTTTAGGGTCCAGGTGCGGGTACGACAATGCTTTAGGGGGAGCGTACGTGTGAGGGCGCGGGTGAGTGTCAGCGTACGGCTTAGGATTAGGGTACGGGTGAGGGTCAGGCTTCGGGGAAGGGTTAGGGTTAGGGTTCGGGCTAGGGTTAGGGTTAGGGGACGGGGACAGTTTAGGGTCCAGGTGAGGGTACGACGACGCTTTAGGGTGAGCGTAGGTGTGAGGGCGCGGGTGAGTGTCAGCGTACGGGTTAGGATTAGGGGACGGGTGAGGGTCAGGCTTCGGGGAAGGGTTAGGGTTAGGGTTCGGGCTAGGGTTAGGGTTAGGGGACGGGGACGGTTTAGGGTCCAGGTGAGGGTATGACAACGCTTTAGGGGGAGCGTACGTGTGAGGGCGCGGGTGAGTGTCAGCGTACGGCTTAGGATTAGGGGACGGGTGAGGGTCAGGCTTCGGGGAAGGGTTAGGGTTAGGGTTCGGGCTAGGGTTAGGGTTAGGGGATGGGGACGGTTTAGGGTCCAGGTGAGGGTACGACGACGCTTTAGGGGGAGCGTACGTGTGAGGGCGCGGGTGAGTGTCAGCGTACGGGTTAGGATTAGGGGAAGGGTGAGGGTCAGGCTTCGGGGAAGGGTTAGGGTTAGGGTTCGGGCTAGGGTTAGGGTTAGGGGACGGGGACGGTTTAGGGTCCAGGTGAGGGTACGACGACGCTTTAGGGGGAGCGTACGTGTGAGGGCGCTTGTGAGTGTCAGCGTACAGCTTAGGATTAGGGGACGGGTGAGGGTCAGGCTTCGGGGAAGGGTTAGGGTTAGGGTTCGGGCTAGGGTTAGGCTTAGGGGACGGGGACGGTTTAGGGTCCAGGTGAGGGTACCACGACGCTTTAGGGGGAGCGTACGTGTGAGGGCGCGGGTGAGTGTCAGCGTACGGCTTAGGATTAGGGGACGGGTGAGGGTCAGGCTTAGGGGAAGGGTTAGGGTTAGGGTTCGGGCTAGGGTTAGGGTTAGGGGACGGGGACGGTTTAGGGTCCAGGTGAGGGTACGACGACGCTTTAGGGGGAGCGTACGTTTGAGGGCGAGGGTGAGTGTCAGCGTACGGGTTAGGATTAGGGGACGGGTGAGGGTCAGGCTTCGTGGAAGGGTTAGGGTTAGGGTTCGGGTTCGGGTTAGGGTTAGGGGACGGGGACGGTTTAGGGTCCAGGTGAGGGTACGACAACGCTTTAGGGGGAGCGTACGTGTGATGGTGCGGGTGAATGTCAGCGTACGGGTTAGGATTAGGGGACGGGTGAGGGTCAGGCTTCGGGGAAGGGTTAGGGTTAGGGTTCGGGCTAGGGTTAGGGTTAGGGGACGGGGACGGTTTAGGGTCCATGTGAGGGTACGACAACGCTTTAGGGGGAGCGTACGTGTGAGGGCGCGGGTGAGTGTCAGCGTACAGCTTAGGATTAGGGGACGGGTGAGGGTCAGGCTTCGGGGAAGGGTTAGGGTTAGGGTTCGGGCTAGGGTTAGGGTTAGGGGACGGGGACGGTTTAGGGTCCAGGTGAGGGTACGACGACGCTTTAGGGGGAGCGTACGTGTGAGGGCGCGGGTGAGTGTCAGCGTACGGCTTAGGATTAGGGGACGGGTGAGGGTCAGGCTTCGGGGAAGGGTTAGGGTTAGGGTTCGGGCTAGGGTTAGGGTTAGGGGACGGGGACGGTTTAGGGTCCAGGTGAGGGTACGACGACGTTTTATGGGGAGCGTACGTGTGAGGGCGCGGGTGAGTGTCAGCGTACAGCTTAGGATTAGGGGACGGGTGAGGGTCAGGCTTCGGGGAAGGGTTAGGGTTAGGGTTCGGGCTAGGGTTAGGGTTAGGGGATGGGGACGGTTTAGGGTCCAGGTGAGGGTACGACGACGGTTTAGGGGGAGCGTACGTGTGAGGGCGCGGGTGAGTGTCAGCGTACGGCTTAGGATTAGGGGACGGGAGAGGGTCAGGCTTCGGGGAAGGGTTAGGGTTAGGGTTCGGGCTAGGGTTAGGGTTAGGGGACGGGGACGGTTTAGGGTCCAGGTGAGGGTACGACGACGCTTTAGGGGGAGCGTACGTGTGAGGGCGCGGGTGAGTGTCAGCGTACGGGTTAGGATTAGGGGACGGGTGAGGGTCAGGCTTCGGGGAAGGGTTAGGGTTAGGGTTCGGGCTAGGGTTAGGGTTACGGGACGGGGACGGTTTAGGGTCCAGGTGAGGGTACGACGACGCTTTAGGGGGAGCGTACGTGTGAGGGCGCGGGTGAGTGTCAGCGTACGGGTTAGGATTAGGGGACGGGTGAGGGTCAGGCTTCGGAGAAGTGTTAGGGTTAGGGTTCGGGCTAGGGTTAGGGTTAGGGGACGGGGACGGTTTAGGGTCCAGGTGAGGGTACGACGACGCTTTAGGGGGAGCGTACGTGTGAGGGCGCGGGTGTCAGCGTACAGGTTAGGATAGGGGACGGGTGAGGGTCAGGCTTCGGGGAAGGGTTAGGGTTAGGGTTTGGGCTAGGGTTAGGGTTAGGGGACGGGGACGGTTTAGGGTCCAGGTGAGGGTACGACGACGCTTTAGGGGGAGCGTACGTGTGAGGGCGCGGGTGAGTGTCAGCGTACGGGTTAGGATTAGGGGACGGGTGAGGGTCAGGCTTCGGGGAAGGGTTAGGGTTAGGGTTCGGGCTAGGGTTAGGGTTAGGGGACGGGGACGGTTTAGGGTCCAGTGAGGGTACGACAACGCTTTAGGGGGAGCGTACGTGTGAGGGCGCGGGTGAGTGTCTGAGTACGGGTTAGGATTAGGGGACGGGTGAGGGTCAGGCTTCGGGGAAGGGTTAGGGTTAGGGTTCGGGCTAGGGTTAGGGTTAGGGGACGGGGACGGTTTAGGGTCCAGGTGAGGGTACGACAACACGTTAGGGGAGCGTACGTGTGAGGGCGCGGGTGGGTGTCAGCGTACGGGTTAGGATTAGGGGACGGTTGAGGGTCAGGCTTCGGGGAAGGGTTAGGGTTAGGGTTCGGGATAGGGTTAGGGTTAGGGGACGGGAACGGTTTAGGGTCCAGGTGAGGGTTCGACGACGCTTTAGGGGGAGCGTACGTGTGAGGGCACGGGTGAGTGTCAGCGTACAGGTTAGGATTAGGGGACGGGTGAGGGTCAGGCTTAGGGGAAGGGTTAGGGTTAGGGTTCGGACTAGGGTTAGGGTTAGGGGACAGGGACGGTTTAGGGTCCAGGTGAGGGTACGACGACGCTTTAGGGGGAGCGTACGTGTGAGGGCGCGGGTGAGTGTCAGCGTACGGGTTAGGATTAGGGGACGGGTGAGGGTCAGGCTTCGGGGAAGGGTTAGGGTTAGGGTTCGGGCTAGGGTTAGGGTTAGGGGACGGGGACGGTTTAGGGTCCAGGTGAGGGTACGACGACGCTTTAGGGGGAGCGTACGTGTGAGGGCGCGGGTGAGTGTCAGCGTACGGGTTAGGATTAGGGGACGGGTGAGGGTCAGGCTTCGGGGAAGGGTTAGGGTTAGGGTTCGGGCTAGGGTTAGGGTTAGGGGACGGGGACGGTTTAGGGTCCAGGTGAGGGTACGACGACGCTTTAGGGGGAGCGTACGTGTGAGGGCGCGGGTGAGTGTCAGCGTACGGGTTAGGATTAGGGGACGGGTGAGGGTCAGGCTTCGGGGAAGGGTTAGGGTTAGGGTTCGGGCTAGGGTTAGGGTTAGGGGACGGGGACGGTTTAGGGTCCAGGTGAGGGTACGACGACGCTTCAGGGGGAGCGTACGTGTGAGGGCGCGGGTGAGTGTCAGCGTACGGGTTAGGATTAGGGGACGGGTGAGTGTCAGGCTTCGGGGAAGGGTTAGGGTTAGGGTTCGGGCTAGGGTTAGGGTTAGGGGACGGGGACGGTTTAGGGTCCAGGTGAGGGTACGACGACGCTTTAGGGGGAGCGTACGTGTGAGGGCGTGGGTGAGTGTCAGCGTACGGGTTAGGATTAGGGGACGGGGGAGGGTCAGGCTTCGGGGAAGGGTTAGGGTTAGGGTTCGGGCTAGGGTTAGGGTTAGGGGACGGGGACGGTTTAGGGTCCAGGTGAGGGTACGACGATGCTTTAGTGGGAGCGTACGTGTGAGGGCGCGGGTGAGTGTCAGTGTACGGGTTAGGATTAGGGGACGGGTGAGGGTCAGGCTTCGGGGAAGGGTTAGGGTTAGGGTTCGGGCTAGGGTTAGGGTTAGGGGACGGGGACGGTTTAGGGTCCAGGTGAGGGTACGACGACTCTTTAGGGGGAGCGTACGTGTGAGGGCGCGGGCGAGTGTCAGCGTACGGGTTAGGATTAGGGGACGGGTGAGGGTCAGGCTTCGGGGAAGGGTTAGGGTTAGGGTTCGGGCTAGGGTTAGGGTTAGGGGACGGGGACGGTTTAGGGTCCAGGTGAGGGTACGACGACGCTTTAGGGGGAGCGTACGTGTGAGGGCGCGGGTGAGTGTCAGCGTACGGGTTAGGATTAGGGGACGGGTGAGGGTCAGGCTTCGGGGAAGGGTTTGGGTTAGGGCTCGGGCGAGGGTTAGGGTTAGGGGACGGGGACGGTTTAGGGTCCAGGTGAGGGTACGACGACGCTTTAGGGGGAGCGTACGTGTGAGGGCGCGGGTGAGTGTCAGCGTACGGGTTAGGATTAGGGGACGGGTGAGGGTCAGGCTTCCGGGAAGGGTTAGGGTTAGGGCTCGGGCTAGGGTTAGGGTTAGGGGACGGGGACGGTTTAGGGTCCAGGTGAGGGTACGACGACGCTTTAGGGGGAGCGTACGTGTGAGGGCGCGGGTGAGTGTCAGCGTACGGGTTAGGATTAGGGGACGGGTGAGGGTCAGGCTTCGGGGAAGGGTTAGGGTTAGGGGACGGGGACGGTTTAGGGTCCAGGTGAGGGTACGACGACGCTTTAGGAGGAGCGTACGTGAGAGGTCACGGGTGAGTGTCAGCGTACGGGTTAGGATTAGGGGACGGGTGAGGGTCAGGCTTCGGGGAAGAGATAGGGTTAGGGCTCGGGCTAGGGTTAGGGTTAGGGGACGGGGACGGTTTAGGGTCCAGGTGAGGGTACGACGACGCTTTAGGGGGAGCGTACGTGTGAGGGCGAGGGTGAGTGTCAGCATACGGGTTAGGATTAGGGGACGGGTGAGGGTCAGGCTTCGGGGAAGGGTTAGGGTTAGGGCTCGAGCTAGGGTTAGGGTTAGGGGACGGGGACGGTTTAGGGTCCAGGTGAGGGTACGACGACGCTTTAGGGGGAGCGTACGTGTGAGGGCGCGGGTGAGTGTCAGCGTACGGGTTAGGCTTAGGGGACGGGTGAGGGTCAGGGTTCGGGGAAGGGTTAGGGTTAGGGCTCGGGCTAGGGTTAGGGTTAGGGGACGGGGACGGTTTAGGGTCCAGGTGAGGGTACGACGACGCTTTAGGGGGAGCGTACGTGTGAGGGCGCGGGTGAGTGTCAGCGTACGGGTTAGGATTAGGGGACGGGTGAGGGTCAGGCTTCGGGGAAGGGTTAGGGTTAGGGCTCGGGCTAGGGTTAGGGTTAGGGGACGGGGAGGGTTTAGGGTCCAGGTGAGGGTACGACGACGCTTTAGGGGGAGCGTACGTGTGAGGGCGGGGGTGAGTGTCAGCGTACGGCTTAGGATTAGGGGACGGGTGAGGGTCAGGCTTCGGGGAAGGGTTAGGGTTAGGGCTCGGGCTAGGGTTAGGGTTAGGGGACGGGGACGGTTTAGGGTCCAGGTGAGGGTACGACGACGCTTTAGGGGGAGCGTACGTGTGAGGGCGCGGGTGAGTGTCAGCGTACGGGTTAGGATTAGGGGACGGGTGAGGGTCAGGCTTCGGGGAAGGGTTAGGGTTAGGGCTCGGGCTAGGGTTAGGGTTAGGGGACGGGGACGGTTTAGGGTCCAGGTGAGGGTACGACGACGCTTTAGGGGGAGCGTACGTGTGAGGGCGCGGGTGAGTGTCAGCGTACGGGTTAGGATTAGGTGACGGGTGAGGGTCAGGCTTCGGGGAAGGGTTAGGGTTAGGGCTCGGGGTAGGGTTAGGGTTAGGGGACGGGGACGGTTTAGGGTCCAGGTGAGGGTACGACGACGCTTTAGGGGGAGCGTACGTGTGAGGGCGCGGGTGAGTGTCAGCGTACGGGTTAGGATTAGGGGACGTGTGAGGGTCAGGCTTCGGGGAAGGCTTAGGGTTAGGGTTCGGGCTAGGGTTAGGGTTAGGGGACAGGGACGGTTTAGGGTCCAGGTGAGGGTACGACGACGCTTTAGCGGGAGCGTACGTGTGAGGGCGCGGGTGATTGTCAGCGTACGGGTTAGGATTAGGGGACGGTTGAGGGACAGGCTTCGGGGAAGGGTTAGGGTTAGGGCTCGGGCTAGGGTTAGGGTTAGGGGGACGGGGACGGTTTAGGGTACAGGTGAGGGTACGACGACGCTTTAGGGGGAGCGTACGTGTGAGGGCGCGGGTGAGTGTCAGCGTACGGGTTAGGATTTGGGGACGGGTGAGGGTCAGGCTTCGGGGAAGTGTTAGGGTTAGGGCTCGGGCTAGGGTTAGGTTTAGGGGACGGGGACGGTTTAGGGTCCAGGTGAGGGTACGATGACGCTTTAGGGGGAGCGTACATGTGAGGGCGCGGGTGAGTGTCAGCGTACGGGTTAGGATTAGGGGACGGGTGAGGGTCAGGCTTCGGGGAAGGGTTAGGGTTAGGGCTCGGGCTAGGGTTAGGGTTAGGGGACGGGGACGGTTTAGGGTCCAGGTGAGGGTACGACGACGCTTTAGGGGGAGCGTACGTGTGAGGGCGCGGGTGAGTGTCAGCGTACGGGTTAGGATTAGGGGACGGGTGAGGGTCAGGCTTCGGGGACGGGTTAGGGTTAGGGCTCGGGCTAGGGTTAGGGTTAGGGGACGGGGACGGTTTAGGGTCCAGGTGAGGATACGACGACGCTTTAGTGGGAGCGTACGTGTGAGGGCGCGGGTGAGTGTCAGCGTACGGGTTAGGATTAGGGGACGGGTGAGGGTCAGGCTTCGGGGAAGTGTTAGGGTTACGGCTCGGGCTAGGGTTAGGGTTAGGGGACGGGGACGGTTTAGTGTCCAGGTGAGGGTACGACGACGCTTTAGGGGGAGCGTACGTGTGAGGGCGCGGGTGAGTGTCAGCGTACGGGTTAGGATTAGGGGACGGGTGAGGGTCAGGCTTCGGGGAAGGTTTAGGGTTAGGGCTCGGGCTAGGGTTAGGGTTAGGGGACGGGGACGGTTTAGGGTCCAGGTGAGGGTACGACGACGCTTTAGGGGGAGCGTACGTGTGAGGGCGTGGGTGAGTGTCAGCGTACGGGTTAGGATTAGGGGACGGGTGAGGGTCAGGCTTCGGGGAAGGGTTAGGGTTAGGGCTCGGGCTAGGGTTAGGGTTAGGGGACGGGGACGGTTTAGGGTCCAGGTGAGGGTACGACGAGGCTTTAGGGGGAGCGTACGTGTGAGGACGCGGGTGAGTGTCAGCGTACGGGTTAGGATTAGGGGACGGGTGAGGGTCAGGCTTCGGGGAAGGGTTAGGGTTAGGGCTCGGACTAGGGTTAGGGTTAGGGGACGGGGACGGTTTAGGGTCCAGGTGAGGGTACGACGACGCTTTAGGGGGACCGTACGTGTGAGGGCGCGGGTGAGTGTCAGCGTACGGGTTAGGATTAGGGGTCGGGTGAGGGTCAGGCTTCGGGGAAGGGTTAGGGTTAGGGCTCGGGCTAGGGTTAGGGTTAGGGGACGGGGACGGTTTAGGGTCCAGGTGAGGGTACGACGACGCTTTAGAGGGAGCGTACGTGTGAGGGCGCGGGTGAGTGTCAGCGTACGGGTTAGGATTAGGGGACGGGTGAGGGTCAGGCTTCGGGGAAGGGTTAGGGTTAGGGCTAGGGCTAGGGTGAGGGTTAGGGGACGGGGACGGTTTAGGGTCCAGGTGAGTGTACGACGACGCTTTAGGGGGAGCGTACGTGTGAGGGCGCGGGTGAGTGACAGCGTACGGGTTAGGATTAGGGGACGGGTGAGGGTCAGGCTTCGGGGAAGTGTTAGGGTTAGGGCTCGGGCTAGGGTTAGGGTTAGGGGACGGGGACGGTTTAGGGTCCAGGTGAGGGTACGACGACGCTTTAGGGGGAGCGTACGTGTGAGGGCGCGGGTGAGTGTCAGCGTACGGGTTAGGATTAGGGGACGGGTGAGGGTCAGGCTTCGGGGAAGGGTTAGGGTTAGGGCTCGGGCTAGGGTTAGGGTTAGGGGACGGGGACGGTTTAGGGTCCAGGTGAGGGTACGTCGACGCTTTAGGGGGAGCGTACGTGTGAGGGCGCGGGTGAGTGTCAGCGTACGGGTTAGGATTAGGGGACGGGTGAGGGTCAGGCTTCGGGGAAGTGTTAGGGTTAGGGTTCGGGCAAGGGTTAGGGTTAGGGGACGGGGACGGTTTAGGGTCCAGGTGAGGGTAGGACGACGCTTTAGGGGGAGCGTACGTGTGAGGGCGCGGGTGAGTGTCAGCGTACGGGTTAGGATTAGGGGACGGGTGAGGGTCAGGCTTCGGGGAAGGGTTAGGGTTAGGGCTCGGGCTAGGATTAGGGTTAGGGGACGGGGACGGTTTAGGGTCCAGGTGAGGGTACGACGACGCTTTAGGGGGAGCGTACGTGTGAGGGCGCGGGTGAGTGTCAGCGTACGGGTTAGGATTAGGGGACGGGTGAGGGTCAGGCTTCGGGGAAGGGTTAGGGTTAGGGCTCGGGCTAGGGTTAGGGTTAGGGGACGGGGACGGTTTAGGGTCCAGGTGATGGTACGACGACGCTTTAGGGGGAGCGTACGTGTGAGGGCGCGGGTGAGTGTCAGCGTACGGGTTAGGATTAGGGGACGGGTGAGGGTCAGGCTTCGGGGAAGGGTTAGGGTTAGGGCTCGGGCTAGGGTTAGGGTTAGGGGACGGGGACGGTTTAGGGTCCAGGTGATGGTACGACGACGATTTAGGGGGAGCGTACGTGTGAGGGCGTGGGTGAGTGTCAGCGTACGGGTTAGGATTAGGGGACGGGTGAGGGTCAGGCTTCGGGGAAGGGTTAGGGTTAGGGCTCGGGCTAGGGTTAGGGTTAGGGGATGGGGACGGTTTAGGGTCCAGGTGAGGGTACGACGACGCTTTAGGGGGAGCGTACGTGTGAGGGCGCGGGTGAGTGTCAGCGTATGGGTTAGGATTAGGGAACGGGTGAGGGTCAGGCTTCGGGGAGGGGTTAGGGTTAGGGCTGGGGCTAGGGTTAGGGTTAGGGGACGGGGATGGTTTAGGGTCCAGGTGAGGGTACGACGACGCTTTAGGGGGAGCGTACGTGTGAGGGCGTGGGTGAGTGTCAGCGTACGGGTTAGGATTAGGGGACGGGTGAGGGTCAGGCTTCGGGGAAGTGTTAGGGTTAGGGTTCGGGCTAGAGTTAGGGTTAGGGGACGGGGACGGTTTAGGGTCCAGGTGAGGGTACGACGACGCTTTAGGGGGAGCGTACGTGTGAGGGCGCGGGTGAGTGTCTGCGTACGGATTAGGATTAGGGGACGGGTGAGGGTCAGGCTTCGGGGAAGCGTTAGGGTTAGGGCTCAGGCTAGGGTTAGGGTTAGGGGACGGGGACGGTTTAGGGTCCAGGTGAGGGTACGACGACGCTTTAGGGGGAGCGTACGTGTGAGGGCGCGGGTGAGTGTCAGCGTACGGGTTAGGATTAGGGGACGGGTGAGGGTCAGGCTTCGGGGAAGGGTTAGGGTTAGGGCTCGGGCTAGGGTTAGGGTTAGGGGACGGGGACGGTTTAGGGTCCAGGTGAGGGTACGACGACGCTTTAGGGGGAGCGTACGTGTGAGGGCGCGGGTGAGTGTCAGCGTACGGGTTAGGATTAGGGGACGGGTGAGGGTCAGGCTTCGGGGAAGGGTTAGGGTTAGGGCTCGGGCTAGGGTTAGGGTTAGGGGACGGGGACGGTTTAGGGTCCAGGTGAGGGTACGACGACGCTTTAGGGGGAGCGTACGTGTGAGGGCGCGGGTGAGTGTCAGCGTACGGGTTAGGATTAGGGGACGGGTGAGGGTCAGGCTTCGGGGAAGGGTTAGGGTTAGGGCTCGGGCTAGGGTTAGGGTTAGGGGACGGGGACGGTTTAGGGTCCAGGTGAGGGTACGACGACGCTTTAGGGGGAGCGTACGTGTGAGGGCGCGGGTGAGTGTCAGCGTACGGGTTAGGATTAGGGGACGTGTGAGGGTCAGGCTTCGGGGAAGGCTTAGGGTTAGGGTTCGGGCTAGGGTTAGGGTTAGGGGACAGGGACGGTTTAGGGTCCAGGTGAGGGTACGACGACGCTTTAGCGGGAGCGTACGTGTGAGGGCGCGGGTGATTGTCAGCGTACGGGTTAGGATTAGGGGACGGTTGAGGGACAGGCTTCGGGGAAGGGTTAGGGTTAGGGCTCGGGCTAGGGTTAGGGTTAAGGGACGGGGACGGTTTAGGGTCCAGGTGAGGGTACGACGAGGCTTTAGGGGGAGCGTACGTGTGAGGGCGCGGGTGAGTGTCAGCGTACGGGTTAGGATTATGGGACGGGTGAGGGTCAGGCTTCGGGGAAGGGTTAGGGTTATGGCTCGGGCTAGGGTTAGGGTTAGGGGACGGGGACGGTTTAGGGTCCAGGTGAGGGTACGACGACGCTTTAGGGGGAGCGTACGTGTGAGGGCGCGGGTGAGTGTCAGCGTACGGGTTAGGATTAGGGGACGGGTGAGGGTCAGGCTTCGGGGAAGGGTTAGGGTTAGGGCTCGGGCTAGGGTTAGGGTTAGGGGACGGGGACGGTTTAGGGTCCAGGTGAGGGTACGACGACGCTTTAGGGGGAGCGTATGTGTGAGGGCGCGGTGAGTGTCAGCGTACGGGTTAGGATTAGGGGACGGGTGAGGGTCAGGCTTCGGGGAAGGGTTAGGGTTAGGGCTCGGGCTAGGGTTAGGGTTAGGGGACGGGGACGGTTTAGGGTCCAGGTGAGGGTACGACGACGCTTTAGGGGGAGCGTACGTGTGAGGGCGCGGGTGAGTGTCAGCGTACGGGTTAGGATTTGGGGACGGGTGAGGGTCAGGCTTCGGGGAAGTGTTAGGGTTAGGGCTCGGGCTAGGGTTAGGTTTAGGGGACGGGGACGGTTTAGGGTCCAGGTGAGGGTACGATGACGCTTTAGGGGGAGCGTACATGTGAGGGCGCGGGTGAGTGTCAGCGTACGGGTTAGGATTAGGGGACGGGTGAGGGTCAGGCTTCGGGGAAGGGTTAGGGTTAGGGCTCGGGCTAGGGTTAGGGTTAGGGGACGGGGACGGTTTAGGGTCCAGGTGAGGGTACGACGACGCTTTAGGGGGAGCGTACGTGTGAGGGCGCGGGTGAGTGTCAGCGTACGGGTTAGGATTAGGGGACGGGTGAGGGTCAGGCTTCGGGGACGGGTTAGGGTTAGGGCTCGGGCTAGGGTTAGGGTTAGGGGACGGGGACGGTTTAGGGTCCAGGTGAGGATACGACGACGCTTTAGGGGGAGCGTACGTGTGAGGGCGCGGGTGAGTGTCAGCGTACGGGTTAGGATTAGGGGACGGGTGAGGGTCAGGCTTCGGGGAAGTGTTAGGGTTACGGCTCGGGCTAGGGTTAGGGTTAGGGGACGGGGACGGTTTAGTGTCCAGGTGAGGGTACGACGACGCTTTAGGGGGAGCGTACGTGTGAGGGCGCGGGTGAGTGTCAGCGTACGGGTTAGGATTAGGGGACGGGTGAGGGTCAGGCTTCGGGGAAGGTTTAGGGTTAGGGCTCGGGCTAGGGTTAGGGTTAGGGGACGGGGACGGTTTAGGGTCCAGGTGAGGGTACGACGACGCTTTAGGGGGAGCGTACGTGTGAGGGCGTGGGTGAGTGTCAGCGTACGGGTTAGGATTAGGGGACGGGTGAGGGTCAGGCTTCGGGGAAGGGTTAGGGTTAGGGCTCGGGCTAGGGTTAGGGTTAGGGGACGGGGACGGTTTAGGGTCCAGGTGAGGGTACGACGAGGCTTTAGGGGGAGCGTACGTGTGAGGACGCGGGTGAGTGTCAGCGTACGGGTTAGGATTAGGGGACGGGTGAGGGTCAGGCTTCGGGGAAGGGTTAGGGTTAGGGCTCGGACTAGGGTTAGGGTTAGGGGACGGGGACGGTTTAGGGTCCAGGTGAGGGTACGACGACGCTTTAGGGGGACCGTACGTGTGAGGGCGCGGGTGAGTGTCAGCGTACGGGTTAGGATTAGGGGACGGGTGAGGGTCAGGCTTCGGGGAAGGGTTAGGGTTAGGGCTCGGGCTAGGGTTAGGGTTAGGGGACGGGGACGGTTTAGGGTCCAGGTGATGGTACGACGACGATTTAGGGGGAGCGTACGTGTGAGGGCGTGGGTGAGTGTCAGCGTACGGGTTAGGATTAGGGGACGGGTGAGGGTCAGGCTTCGGGGAAGGGTTAGTGTTAGGGCTCGGGCTAGGGTTAGGGTTAGGGGATGGGGACGGTTTAGGGTCCAGGTGAGGGTACGACGACGCTTTAGGGGGAGCGTACGTGTGAGGGCGCGGGTGAGTGTCAGCGTATGGGTTAGGATTAGGGAACGGGTGAGGGTCAGGCTTCGGGGAAGGGTTAGGGTTAGGGCTGGGGCTAGGGTTAGGGTTAGGGGACGGGGATGGTTTAGGGTCCAGGTGAGGGTACGACGACGCTTTAGGGGGAGCGTACGTGTGAGGGCGTGGGTGAGTGTCAGCGTACGGGTTAGGATTAGGGGACGGGTGAGGGTCAGGCTTCGGGGAAGTGTTAGGGTTAGGGTTCGGGCTAGAGTTAGGGTTAGGGGACGGGGACGGTTTAGGGTCCAGGTGAGGGTACGACGACGCTTTAGGGGGAGCGTACGTGTGAGGGCGCGGGTGAGTGTCAGCGTACGGATTAGTATTAGGGGACGGGTGAGGGTCAGGCTTCGGGGAAGCGTTAGGGTTAGGGCTCAGGCTAGGGTTAGGGTTAGGGGACGGGGACGGTTTAGGGTCCAGGTGAGGGTACGACGACGCTTTAGGGGGAGCGTACGTGTGAGGGCGCGGGTGAGTGTCAGCGTACGGGTTAGGATTAGGGGACGGGTGAGGGTCAGGCTTCGGGGAAGGGTTAGGGTTAGGGCTCGGGCTAGGGTTAGGGGTAGGGGACGGGGACGGTTTAGGGTCCAGGTGAGGGTACGACGACGCTTTAGGGGGAGCGTACGTGTGAGGGCGCGGGTGAGTGTCAGCGTACGGGTTAGGATTAGGGGACGGGTGAGGGTCAGGCTTCGGGGAAGGGTTAGGGTTAGGGCTTGGGCTAGGGTTAGGGTTAGGGGACGGGGACGGTTTAGGGTCCAGGTGAGGGTACGACGACGCTTTAGGGGGAGCGTACGTGTGAGGGCGCGGGTGAGTGTCAGCGTACGGGTTAGGATTAGGGGACGGGTGAGGGTCAGGCTTCGGGGAAGGGTTAGGGTTAGGGCTGGGGCTAGGGTTAGGGTTAGGGGACGGCAACGGTTTAGTCCAGGTGAGGGTACGACGACGCTTTAGGGGGAGCGTACGTGTGAGGGCGCGGGTGAGTGTCAGCGTACGGGTTAGGCTTAGGGGACGGGTGAGGGTCAGGGTTCGGGGAAGGGTTAGGGTTAGGGCTCGGTCTAGGGTTAGGGTTAGGGGACGGGGACGGTTTAGGGTCCAGGTGAGGGTACGACGACGCTTTAGAGGGAGCGTACGTGTGAGGGCGCGGGTGAGTGTCAGCGTACGGGTTAGGATTAGGGGACGGGTGAGGGTCAGGCTTCGGGGAAGGGTTAGGGTTAGGGCTCGGGCTAGGGTTAGGGTTAGGGGACGGGGACGGTTTAGTGTCCAGGTGAGGGTACGACGACGCTTTAGAGGGAGCGTACGTGTGAGGGCGCGGGTGAGTGTCAGCGTACGGGTTAGGATTAGGGGACGGGTGAGGGTCAGGCTTCGGGGAAGGGTTAGGGTTAGGGCTGGAGCTAGGGTTAGGGTTAGGGGACGGGGACGGTTTAGGGTCCAGGTGAGGGTACGACGACGCTTTAGGGGGAGCGTACGTGTGAGGGCGCGGGTGAGTGTCAGCGTACGGGTTAGGATTAGGGGACGGGTGAGGGTCAGGCTTCGGGGAAGGGTTAAGGTTAGGGCTCGGGCTAGGGTTAGGGTTAGGGGACGGGGACAGTTTAGGGTCCAGGTGAGGGTACGACGACGCTTTAGGGTGAGCGTACGTGTGAGGGCGCGGGTGAGTGTCAGCGTACGGGTTAGGATTAGGGGACGGGTGAGGGTCAGGCTTCGGGGAAGTGTTAGAGTTAGGGCTCGGGGTAGGGTTAGGGTTAGGGGACGGGGACGGTTTAGGGTCCAGGTGAGGGTACGACGACGCTTTAGGGGGAGCGTACGTGTGAGGGCGCGGGTGAGTGTCAGCGTACGGGTTAGGATTAGGGGACGTGTGAGGGTCAGGCTTCGGGGAAGGGTTAGGGTTAGGGCTCGGGCTAGGGTTAGGGTTAGGGGACGGGGACGGTTTAGGGTCCAGGTGAGGGTACGACGACGCTTTAGGGGGAGCATATGTGTGAGGGCGTGGGTGAGTGTCAGCGTACGGGTTAGGATTAGGGGACGGGTGAGGGTCAGGCTTCGGGGAAGGGTTAGGGTTAGGGCTCGGGCTAGGGTTAGGGTTAGGGGATGGGGACGGTTTAGGGTCCAGGTGAGGGTACGACGACGCTTTAGGGGGAGCGTACGTGTGAGGGCGCGGGTGAGTGTCAGCCTACGGGTTAGGATTAGGGAACGGGTGAGGGTCAGGCTTCGGGGAAGGGTTAGGGTTAGGGCTGGGGCTAGGGTTAGGGTTAGGGGACGGGGACGGTTTAGGGTCCAGGTGAGGGTACGACGACGCTTTAGGGGGAGCGTACGTGTGAGGGCGTGGGTGAGTGTCAGCGTACGGGTTAGGATTAGGGGACGGGTGAGGGTCAGGCTTCGGGGAAGGGTTAGGGTTAGGGCTCGGGCTAGGGTTAGGGTTAGGGGACGGGGACGGTTTAGGGTCCAGGTGAGGGTACGACGACGCTTTAGGGGGATCGTACGTGTGAGGGCGCGGCTGAGTGTCAGCGTACGGGTTAGGATTTGGGGACGGGTGAGGGTCAGGCTTCGGGGAAGGGTTAGGGTTAGGGCTCGGGCTAGGGTTAGGGTTAGGGGACGGCGACGGTTTAGTCCAGGTGAGGGTACGACGACGCTTTAGGGGGAGCGTACGTGTGAGGGCGCGGGTGAGTGTCAGCGTACGGTTTAGGATTAGGGGACGGGTGAGGGTCAGGCTTCGGGGAAGGGTTAGGGTTAGGGCTCGGGCTAGGGTTAGGGTTAGGGGACGGGGACGGTTTAGGGTCCAGGTGAGGGTACGACGACGCTTTAGGGGGAGCGTACGTGTGAGGGCGCGGGTGAGTGTCAGCGTACGGGTTAGGATTAGGGGACGGGTGAGGGTCAGGCTTCGGGGAAGGGTTAGGGTTAGGGCTCGAGCTAGGGTTAGGGTTAGGGGACGGGGACGGTTTAGGGTCCAGGTGAGGGTACGACGACGCTTTAGGGGGAGCGTACGTGTGAGGGCGCGGGTGAGTGTCAGCGTACGGGTTAGGATTAGGGGACGGGTGAGGGTCAGGCTTCGGGGAAGGGGTAGGGTTAGGGCTCGGGCTAGGGTTAGGGTTAGGGGACGGGGACGGTTTAGGGTCCAGGTGAGGGTACGACGACGCTTTAGGGGGAGCGTACGTGTGAGGGCGCGGGTGAGTGTCAGCCTACGGGTTAGGATTAGGGAACGGGTGAGGGTCAGGCTTCGGGGAAGGGTTAGGGTTAGGGCTGGGGCTAGGGTTAGGGTTAGGGGACGGGGACGGTTTAGGGTCCAGGTGAGGGTACGACGACGCTTTAGGGGGAGCGTACGTGTGAGGGCGTGGGTGAGTGTCAGCGTACGGGTTAGGATTAGGGGACGGGTGAGGGTCAGGCTTCGGGGAAGGGTTAGGGTTAGGGCTCGGGCTAGGGTTAGGGTTAGGGGACGGGGACGGTTTA
This sequence comes from Orcinus orca, assembly GCF_937001465.1. Lineage (NCBI taxonomy): Eukaryota > Metazoa > Chordata > Mammalia > Artiodactyla > Delphinidae > Orcinus > Orcinus orca. Next base: position 49,704 of record NW_026043819.1, on the reverse strand, counting down.
GGGTCCAGGTGAGGGTACGACGACGCTTTAGGGGGAGCGTACGTGTGAGGGCGCGGCTGAATGTCAGCGTACGGGTTAGGATTAGGGGACGGGTGAGGGTCAGGCTTCGGGGAAGGGTTAGGGTTAGGGCTGTGGCTAGGGTTAGGGTTAGGGGACGGCGACGGTTTAGTCCAGGTGAGGGTACGACGACGCTTTAGGGGGAGCGTACGTGTGAGGGCGTGGGTGAGTGTCAGCGTACGGCTTAGGATTAGGGGACGGGTGAGGGTCAGGCTTCGGGGAAGGGTTAGGGTTAGGGCTGTGGCTAGGGTTAGGGTTAGGGGACGGGGACGGTTTAGGGTCCAGGTGAGGGTACGACGACGCTTTAGGGGGAGCGTACGTGTGAGGGCGCGGGTGAGTGTCAGCGTACGGGTTAGGATTAGGGGACGGGTGAGGGTCAGGCTTCGGGGAAGGTTTAGGGTTAGGGCTCGGGCTAGGGTTAGGGTTAGGGGACGGGGACGGTTTAGGGTCCAGATGAGGGTACGACGACGCTTTAGGGGGAGCGTACGTGTGAGGGCGCGGGTGAGTGTCAGCGTACGGGTTAGGATTAGGGGACGGGTGAGGGTCAGGCTTCGGGGAAGGGGTAGGGTTAGGGCTCGGGCTAGGGTTAGGGTTAGGGGACGGGGACGGTTTAGGGTCCAGGTGAGGGTACGACGACGCTTTAGGGGGAGCGTACGTGTGAGGGCGCGGGTGAGTGTCAGCGTACGGGTTAGGATTAGGGGACGGGTGAGGGTCAGGCTTCGGGGAAGGGTTAGGGTTAGGGCTCGGGCTAGGTTTAGGGTTAGGGGACGGGGACGGTTAAGGGTCCAGGTGAGGGTACGACGACGCTTTAGGGGGAGCGTACGTGTGAGGGCGCGGGTGAGTGTCAGCGTACGGGTTAGGATTAGGGGACGGGTGACGGTCAGGCTTCGGGGAAGGGTTAGGGTTAGGGCTTGGGCTAGGGTTAGGGTTAGGGGACGGGGATGGTTTAGGGTCCAGGTGAGGGTACGACGATGCTTTAGGGGGAGCGTACCTGTGAGGGCGCGGGTGAGTGTCAGCGTACGGGTTAGGATTAGGGGACGGGTGAGGGTCAGGCTTCGGGGAAGGGTTAGGGTTAGGGCTCGGACTAGGGTTAGGGTTAGGGGACGGGGACGGTTTAGGGTCCAGGTGAGGGTACGACGACGCTTTAGGGGGAGCGTACGTGTGAGGGCGCGGGTGAGTGTCAGCGTACGGGTTAGGATTAGGGGACGGGTGAGGGTCAGGCTTCGGGGAATGCTTAGGGTTAGGGTTCGGGCTAGGGTTAGGGTTAGGGGACGGGGACGGTTTAGGGTCCAGGTGAGGGTACGACGACGCTTTAGGGGGAGCGTACGTGTGAGGGCGCGGGTGAGTGTCAGCGTACGGGTTAGGATTAGGGGACGGGTGAGGGTCAGGCTTCGGGGAAGGGTTAGGGTTAGGGTTCGGGTTAGGGTTAGGGTTAGGGGACGGGGACGGTTTAGGGTCCAGGTGAGGGTACGACGACGATTTAGGGGGAGCGTACGTGTGAGGGCGCGGGTGAGTGTCAGCGTACGGGTTAGGATTAGGGGACGGGTGAGGGTCAGGCTTCGGGGAATGCTTAGGGTTAGGGTTCGGGCTAGGGTTAGGGTTAGGGGACGGGGACGGTTTAGGGTCCAGGTGAGGGTACGACGACGCTTTAGGGGGAGCGTACGTGTGAGGGCGCGGGTGAGTGTCAGCGTACGGGTTAGGATTAGGGGACGGGTGAGGGTCAGGCTTCGGGGAAGGGTTAGGGTTAGGGTTCGGGTTAGGGTTAGGGTTAGGGGACGGGGACGGTTTAGGGTCCAGGTGAGGGTACGACGACGCTTTAGGGGGAGCGTACGTGTGAGGGCGCGGGTGAGTGTCAGCGTACGGGTTAGGATTAGGGGACGGGTGAGGGTCAGGCTTCGGGGAAGGGTTAGGGTTAGGGCTCGGGCTAGGGTTAGGGTTAGGGTACGGGGACGGTTTAGGGTCCAGGTGAGGGTACGACGACGCTTTAGAGGGAGCGTACGTGTGAGGGCGCGGGTGAGTGTCAGCGTACGGGTTAGGATTAGGGGACGGGTGAGGGTCAGGCTTCGGGGAATGCTTAGGGTTAGGGTTCGGGCTAGGGTTAGGGTTAGGGGACGGGGACGGTTTAGGGTCCAGGTGAGGGTACGACGACGCTTTAGGGGGAGCGTACGTGTGAGGGCGCGGGTGAGTGTCAGCGTACGGGTTAGGATTAGGGGACGGGTGAGGGTCAGGCTTCGGGGAAGGGTTAGGGTTAGGGTTCGGGTTAGGGTTAGGGTTAGGGGACGGGGACGGTTTAGGGTCCAGGTGAGGGTACGACGACGCTTTAGGGGGAGCGTACGTGTGAGGGCGCGGGTGAGTGTCAGCGTACGGGTTAGGATTAGGGGACGGGTGAGGGTCAGGCTTCGGGGAAGGGTTAGGGTTAGGGTTCGGGTTAGGGTTAGGGTTAGGGGACGGGGACGGTTTAGGGTCCAGGTGAGGGTACGACGACGCTTTAGGGGGAGCGTACGTGTGAGGGCGCGGGTGAGTGTCAGCGTACGGCTTAGGATTAGGGGACGGGTGAGGGTCAGGCTTCGGGGAAGGGTTAGGGTTAGGGCTCGGGCTAGGGTTAGGGTTAGGGTACGGGGACGGTTTAGGGTCCAGGTGAGGGTACGACGACGCTTTAGAGGGAGCGTACGTGTGAGGGCACGGGTGAGTGTCAGCGTACGGGTTAGGATTAGGGGACGGGTGAGGGTCAGGCTTCGGGGAAGGGTTAGGGTTAGGGCTCGGGCTAGGGTTAGGGTTAGGGGACGGGGACGGTTTAGGGTCCAGGTGAGGGTACGACGACGCTTTAGGGGGAGCGTACGTGTGAGGGCGCGGGTGAGTGTCAGCGTACGGGTTAGGATTAGGGGACGGGTGAGGGTCAGGCTTCGGGGAAGGTTTAGGGTTAGGGCTCGGGCTAGGGTTAGGGTTAGGGGACGGGGACGGTTTAGGGTCCAGGTGAGGGTAGGACGACGCTTTAGGGGGAGCGTACGTGTGAGGGCGCGGGTGAGTGTCAGCGTACTGGTTAGGATTAGGGGACGGGTGAGGGTCAGGCTTCGGGGAAGGGTTAGGGTTAGGGCTCGGGCTAGGGTTAGGTTTAGGGGACGGGGACGGTTTAGGGTCCAGGTGAGGGTACGACGACGCTTTAGTGGGAGCGTACGTGTGAGGGCGCGGGTGAGTGTCAGCGTACGGGTTAGGATTAGGGGACGGGTGAGGGTCAGGCTTCGGGGAAGGGTTAGGGTTAGGGCTCGGGCTAGGGTTAGGGTTAGGGGGCGGGGACGGTTTAGGGTCCAGGTGAGGGTACGACGACGCTTTAGGGGGAGCGTACGTGTGAGGGCGCGGGTGAGTGTCAGCGTACGGGTTAGGATTAGGGGACGGGTGAGGGTCAGGCTTCGGGGAAGGGTTAGGGTTAGGGCTCGGGCTAGGGTTAGGGTTAGGGGACGGGGACGGTTTAGGGTCCAGGTGAGGGTACGACGACGCTTTAGGGGGAGCGTACGTGTGAGGGCGCGGGTGAGTGTCAGCGTACGGGTTAGGATTAGGGGACGGGTGAGGGTCAGGCTTCGGGGAAGTGTTAGGGTTAGGGCTCGGGCTAGGGTTAGGGTTAGGGGACGGGGACGGTTTAGGGTCCAGGTGAGGGTAGGACGACGCTTTAGGGGGAGCGTACGTGTGAGGGCGCGGGTGAGTGTCAGCGTACGGGTTAGGATTAGGGGACGGGTGAGGGTCAGGCTTCGGGGAAGGGTTAGGGTTAGGGCTCGGGCTAGGGTTAGGTTTAGGGGACGGGGACGGTTTAGGGTCCAGGTGAGGGTACGACGACGCTTTAGGGGAAGCGTACGTGTGAGGGCGCGGGTGAGTGTCAGCGTACGGGTTAGGATTAGGGGACGGGTGAGGGTCAGGCTTCGGGGAAGGGTTAGGGTTAGGGCTCGGGCTAGGGTTAGGGTTAGGGGACGGGGACGGTTTAGGGTCCAGGTGAGGGTACGACGACGCTTTAGGGGGAAGGTACGTGTGAGGGCGCGGGTGAGTGTCAGCGTATGGGTTAGGATTAGGGGACGGGTGAGGGTCAGGATTCGGGGAAGGGTTAGGGTTAGGGCTCGTGCTAGGGTTAGGGTTAGGGGACGGGGACGGTTTAGGGTCCAGGTGAGGGTACGACGACGCTTTAGGGGGAGCGTACGTGTGAGGGCGCGGGTGAGTGTCAGCGTACGGGTTAGGATTAGGGGACGGGTGAGGGTCAGGCTTCGGGGAAGGGTTAGGGTTAGGGCTCGGGCTAGGGTTAGGGTTAGGGGACGGGGACGGTTTAGGGTCCAGGTGAGGGTACGACGACGCTTTAGGGGGAGCGTACGTGTGAGGGCGCGGGTGAGTGTCAGCGTACGGGTTAGGATTAGGGGACGGGTGAGGGTCAGGCTTCGGGGAAGGGTTAGGGTTAGGGCTCGGGCTAGGGTTAGCGTTAGGGGACGGGGACGGTTTAGGGTCCAGGTGAGGGTACGACGACGCTTTAGGGGGAGCGTACGTGTGAGGGCGCGGGTGAGTGTTAGCGTACGGGTTAGGATTAGGGGACGGGTGAGGGTCAGGCTTCGGGGAAGGGTTAGGGTTAGGGCTCGGGCTAGGGTTAGGGTTAGGGGACGGGGACGGTTTAGGGTCCAGGTGAGGGTACGACGACGCTTTAGGGGGAGCGTACGTGTGAGGGCGCGGGTGAGTGTCAGCCTACGGGTTAGGATTAGGTGACGGTTGAGGGTCAGGCTTCGGGGAAGGGTTAGGGTTAGGGCTCGGGCTAGGGTTAGGGTTAGGGGACGGGGACGGTTTAGGGTCCAGGTGAGGGTACGACGACGCTTTAGGGGGAGCGTACGTGTGAGGGCGCGGGTGAGTGTCAGCGTACGGGTTAGGATTAGGGGACGGGTGAGGGTCAGGCTTCGGGGAAGGGTTAGGGTTAGGGCTCGGGCTAGGGTTAGGGTTAGGGGACGGGGACGGTTTAGGGTCCAGGTGAGGGTACGACGACGCTTTAGGGGGAGCGTACGTGTGAGGGCGCGGGTGAGTGTCAGCGTACGGGTTAGGATTAGGGGACGGGTGAGGGTCAGGCTTCGGGGAAGGGTTAGGGTTAGGGCTCGGGCTAGGGTTAGGGTTAGGGGACGGGGACGGTTTAGGGTCCAGGTGAGGGTACGACGACGCTTTAGGGGGAGCGTACGTGTGAGGGCGCGGGTGAGTGTCAGCGTACGGGTTAGGATTAGGGGACGGGTGAGGGTCAGGCTTCGGGGAAGGGTTAGGGTTAGGGCTGGGGCTAGGGTTAGGGTTAGGGGACGGGGACGGTTTAGGGTCCAGGTGAGGGTACGACGACGCTTTAGGGGGAGCGTACGTGTGAGGGCGCGGGTGAGTGTCAGCGTACGGGTTAGGATTAGGGGACGGGTGAGGGTCAGGCTTCGGGGAAGGGTTAGGGTTAGGGCTCGGGCTAGGGTTAGGGTTAGGGGACGGGGACGGTTTAGGGTCCAGGTGAGGGTACGACGACGCTTTAGGGGGAGCGTACGTGTGAGGGCGCGGGTGAGTGTCAGCGTACGGGTTAGGATTAGGGGACGGGTGAGGGTCAGGCTTCGGGGAAGGGTTAGGGTTAGGGCTCGGGCTAGGGTTAGGGTTAGGGGACGGGGACGGTTTAGGGTCCAGGTGAGGGTACGACGACGCTTTAGGGGGAGCGTACGTGTGAGGGCGCGGGTGAGTGTCAGCGTACGGGTTAGGATTAGGGGACGGGTGAGGGTCAGGCTTCGGGGAAGTGTTAGGGTTAGGGCTCGGGCTAGGGTTAGGGTTAGGGGACGGGGACGGTTTAGGGTCCAGGTGAGGGTACGACGACGCTTTAGGGGGAGCGTACGTGTGAGGGCGCGGGGTGAGTGTCAGCGTACGGGTTAGGATTAGGGGACGGGTGAGGGTCAGGCTTCGGGGAAGGGTTAGGGTTAGGGCTCGGGCTAGGGTTAGGGTTAGGGGACGGGGACGGTTTAGGGTCCAGGTGAGGGTACGACGACGCTTTAGGGGGAGCGTACGTGTGAGGGCGCGGGTAAGTGTCAGCGTACGGGTTAGGATTAGGGGACGGGTGAGGGTCAGGCTTCGGGGAAGTGTTAGGGTTAGGGTTCGGGCTAGGGTTAGGGTTAGGGGACGGGGACGGTTTAGGGTCCAGGTGAGGGTACGACGACGCTTTAGGGGGAGCGTACGTGTGAGGGCGCGGGTGAGTGTCAGCGTACGGGTTAGGATTAGGGGACGGGTGAGGGTCAGGCTTCGGGGAAGGGTTAGGGTTAGGGCTCGGGCTAGGGTTAGGGTTAGGGGACGGGGACGGTTTAGGGTCCAGGTGAGGGTACGACGACGCTTTAGGGGGAGCGTACGTGTGAGGGCGCGGGTGAGTGTCAGCGTACGGGTTAGGATTAGGGGACGGGTGAGGGTCAGGCTTCGGGGAAGTGTTAGGGTTAGGGTTCGGGCTAGGGTTAGGGTTAGGGGACGGGGACGGTTTAGGGTCCAGGTGAGGGTACGACGACGCTTTAGGGGGAGCGTACGTGTGAGGGCGCGGGTGAGTGTCAGCGTACGGGTTAGGATTAGGGGACGGGTGAGGGTCAGGCTTCGGGGAAGGGTTAGGGTTAGGGCTCGGGCTAGGGTTAGGGTTAGGGGACGGGGACGGTTTAGGGTCCAGGTGAGGGTACGACGACGCTTTAGGGGGAGCGTACGTGTGAGGGCGCGGGTGAGTGTCAGCGTACGGGTTAGGATTAGGGGACGGGTGAGGGTCAGGCTTCGGGGAAGGGTTAGGGTTAGGGCTGGGGCTAGGGTTAGGGTTAGGGGACGGGGACGGTTTAGGGTCCAGGTGAGGGTAGGACGACACTTTAGGGGGAGCGTACGTGTGAGGGCGCGGGTGAGTGTCAGCGTACGGGTTAGGATTAGGGGACGGGTGAGGGTCAGGCTTCGGGGAAGGGTTAGGGTTAGGGCTCGGGCTAGGGTTAGGTTTAGGGGACAGGGACGGTTTAGGGTCCAGGTGAGGGTACGACGACGCTTTAGGGGGAGCGTACGTGTGAGGGCGCGGGTGAGTGTCAGCGTACGGGTTAGGATTAGGGGACGGGTGAGGGTCAGTCTTCGGGGAAGGGTTAGGGTTAGGGCTCGGGCTAGGGTTAGGGTTAGGGGACGGGGACGGTTTAGGGTCCAGGTGAGGGTACGACGACGCTTTAGGGGGAGCGTACGTGTGAGGGCGCGGGTGAGTGTCAGCGTACGGGTTAGGATTAGGGGACGGGTGACGGTCAGGCTTCGGGGACGGGTTAGGGTTAGGGCTCGGGCTAGGGTTAGGGTTAGGGGACGGGGACGGTTTAGGGTCCAGGTGAGGGTACGACGAGGCTTTAGGGGGAGCGTACGTGTGAGGGCGCGGGTGAGTGTCAGCGTACGGGTTAGGATTAGGGGACGGGTGAGGGTCAGGCTTCGGGGAAGGGTTAGAATTAGGGCTCGGGCTAGGGTTAGGGTAAGGGGACGGGAACGGTTTAGGGTCCAGGTGAGGGTACGACGACGCTTTAGGGGGAGCGTACGTGTGAGGGCGCGGGTGAGTGTCAGCGTACGGGTTAGGATTAGGGGACGGGTGAGGGTCAGGCTTCGGGGAAGAGTTAGGGTTAGGGCTCGGGCTAGGGTTAGGGTTAGGGGACGGGGACGGTTTAGGGTCCAGGTGAGGGTACGACGACGCTTTAGGGGGAGCGTACGTGTGAGGGCGCGGGTGAGTGTCAGCGTACGGGTTAGGATTAGGGGACGGGTGAGGGTCAGGCTTCGGGGAAGGGTTAGGGTTAGGGCTAGGGCTAGGGTTAGGGTTAGGGGACGGGGACGGTTTAGGGTCCAGGTGAGGGTACGACGACGCTTTAGGGGGAGCGTACGTGTGAGGGCGCGGGTGAGTGTCAGCGTACGGGTTAGGATTAGGGGACGGGTGAGGGTCAGGCTTCGGGGAAGTGTTAGGGTTAGGGCTCGGGCTAGGGTTAGGGTTAGGGGACGGGGACGGTTTAGGGTCCAGGTGAGGGTACGACGACGCTTTAGGGGGAGCGTACGTGTGAGGGCGCGGGTGAGTGTCAGCGTACGGGTTAGGATTAGGGGACGGGTGAGGGTCAGGCTTCGGGGAAGGGTTAGGGTTAGGGCTCGGGCTAGGGTTAGGGTTAGGGGACGGGGACGGTTTAGGGTCCAGGTGAGGGTACGAAGACGCTTTAGGGGGAGCGTACGTGTGAGGGCGCGGGTGAGTGTCAGCGTACGGCTTAGGATTAGGGGACGGGTGAGGGTCAGGCTTCGGGGAAGTGTTAGGCTTAGGGCTCGGGCTAGGGTTAGGGTTAGGGGACGGGGACGGTTTAGGGTCCAGGTGATGGTACGACGACGCTTTAGGGGGAACGTACGTGTGAGGGCGTGGGTGAGTGTCAGCGTACGGGTTAGGATTAGGGGACGGGTGAGGGTCAGGCTTCGGGGAAGGGTTAGGGTTAGGGCTCGGGCTAGGGTTAGGGTTAGGGGACGGGGACGGTTTAGGGTCCAGGTGATGGTACGACGACGCTTTAGGGGGAGCGTACGTGTGAGGGCGTGGGTGAGTGTCAGCGTACGGGTTAGGATTAGGGGACGGGTGAGGGTCAGGCTTTGGGGAAGGGTTAGGGTTAGGGCTCGGGCTAGGGTTAGGGTTAGGGGATGGGGATGGTTTAGGGTCCAGGTGAGGGTACGACGACGCTTTAGGGGGAGCGTACGTGTGAGGGCGCGGGTGAGTGTCAGCGTATGGGTTAGGATTAGGGAACGGGTGAGGGTCAGGCTTCGCGGAAGGGTTAGGGTTAGGGCTGGGGCTAGGGTTAGGGTTAGGGGACGGGGATGGTTTAGGGTCCAGGTGAGGGTACGACGACGCTTTAGGGGGAGCGTACGTGTGAAGGCGTGGGTGAGTGTCAGCGTACGGGTTAGGATTAGGGGACGGGTGAGGTTCAGGCTTCGGGGAAGGTGTAGGGTTAGGGCTCGGGCTAGGGTTAGGGTTAGGGGACGGGGACGGTTTAGGGTCCAGGTGAGGGTACGACGACGCTTTAGGGGGAGCGTACGTGTGAGGGCGCGGGTGAGTGTCAGCGTACGGGTTAGGATTAGGGGACGGGTGAGGGTCAGGCTTCGGGGAAGGGTTAGGGTTAGGGCTGGGGCTAGGGTTAGGGTTAGGGGACGGCGACGGTTTAGTCCAGGTGAGGGTACGACGACGCTTTAGGGGGAGCGTACGTGTGAGGGCGCGGGTGAGTGTCAGCGTACGGGTTAGGCTTAGGGGACGGGTGAGGGTCAGGGTTCGGGGAAGGGTTAGGGTTAGGGCTCGGGCTAGGGTTAGGGTTAGGGGACGGGGACGGTTTAGGGTCCAGGTGAGGGTACGACGACGCTTTAGGGGGAGCGTACGTGTGAGGGCGCGGGTGATTGTCAGCGTACGGGTTAGGATTAGGGGACGGGTGAGGGTCAGGCTTCGGGGAAGGGTTAGGGTTAGGGCTCGGGCTAGGGTTAGGGTTAGGGGACGGGGACGGTTTAGGGTCCAGGTGAGGGTACGACGACGCTTTAGAGGGAGCGTACGTGTGAGGGCGCGGGTGAGTGTCAGCGTACGGGTTAGGATTAGGGGACGGGTGAGGGCCAGGCTTCGGGGAAGGGTTAGGGTTAGGGCTCGGGCTAGGGTTAGGGTTAGGGGACGGGGACGGTTTAGGGTCCAGGTGAGGGTACGACGACGCTTTAGGGGGAGCGTACGTGTGAGGGCACGGGTGAGTGTCAGCGTACGGGTTAGGATTAGGGGACGGGTGAGGGTCAGGCTTCGGGGAAGGGTTAGGGTTAGGGCTCGGGCTAGGGTTAGGGTTAGGGGACGGGGACGGTTTAGGGTCCAGGTGAGGGTACGACGACGCTTTAGGGGGAGCGTACGTGTGAGGGCGCGGGTGAGTGTCAGCGTACGGGTTAGGATTAGGGGACGGTGAGGGTCAGGCTTCGGGGAAGTGTTAGGGTTAGGGTTCGGGCTAGAGTTAGGGTTAGGGGACGGGGACGGTTTAGGGTCCAGGTGAGGGTACGACGACGCTTTAGGGGGAGCGTACGTGTGAGGGCGCGGGTGAGTGTCAGCGTACGGATTAGGATTAGGGGACGGGTGAGGGTCAGGCTTCGGGGAAGCGTTAGGGTTAGGGCTCGGGCTAGGGTTAGGGTTAGGGGACGGGGACGGTTTAGGGTCCAGGTGAGGGTACGACGACGCTTTAGGGGGAGCGTACGTGTGAGGGCGCGGGTGAGTGTCAGCGTACGGGTTAGGATTAGGGGACGGGTGAGGGTCAGGCTTCGGGGAAGGGTTAGGGTTAGGGCTCGGGCTAGGGTTAGGGTTAGGGGACGGGGACGGTTTAGGGTCCAGGTGAGGGTACGACGACGCTTTAGGGGGAGCGTACGTGTGAGGGCGCGGGTGAGTGTCAGCGTACGGGTTAGGATTAGGGGACGGGTGAGGGTCAGGCTTCGGGGAATGCTTAGGGTTAGGGTTCGGGCTAGGGTTAGGGTTAGGGGACGGGGACGGTTTAGGGTCCAGGTGAGGGTACGACGACGCTTTAGCGGGAGCGTACGTGTGAGGGCGCGGGTGAGTGTCAGCGTACGGGTTAGGATTAGGGAACGGGTGAGGGTCAGGCTTCGGGGAAGGGTTAGGGTTAGGGCTGGGGCTAGGGTTAGGGTTAGGGGACGGGGATGGTTTAGGGTCCAGGTGAGGGTACGACGACGCTTTAGGGGGAGCGTACGTGTGAGGGCGTGGGTGAGTGTCAGCGTACGGTTTAGGATTAGGGGACGGGTGAGGGTCAGGCTTCGGGGAAGGTTTAGGGTTAGGGCTCGGGCTAGGGTTAGGGTTAGGGAACGGGGACGGTTTAGGGTCCAGGTGAGGGTACGACGACGCTTTAGGGGTAGCGTACGTGTGAGGGCGCGGGTGAGTGTCAGCGTACGGGTTAGGATTAGGGGACGGGTGAGGGTCAGGCTTCGGGGAAGGGTTAGGGTTAGGGCTGGGGCTAGGGTTAGGGTTAGGGGACGGCAACGGTTTAGTCCAGGTGAGGGTACGACGACGCTTTAGGAGGAGCGTACGTGTGAGGGCGCGGGTGAGTTTCAGCGTACGGGTTAGGCTTAGGGGACGGGTGAGGGTCAGGGTTCGGGGAAGGGTTAGGGTTAGGGCTCGGGCTAGGGTTAGGGTTAGGGGACGGGGACGGTTTAGGGTCCAGGTGAGGGTACGACAACGCTTTAGAGGGAGCGTACGTGTGAGGGCGCGGGTGAGTGTCAGCGTACGGGTTAGGATTAGGGGACGGGTGAGGGTCAGGCTTCGGGGAAGGGTTAGGGTTAGGGCTCGGGCTAGGGTTAAGGTTAGGGGACGGGGACGGTTTAGGGTACAGGTGAGGGTACGACGACGCTTTAGAGGGAGCGTACGTGTGAGGGCGCGGGTGAGTGTCAGCGTACGGGTTAGGATTAGGGGACGGGTGAGGGTCAGGCTTCGGGGAAGGGTTAGGGTTAGGGCTGGAGCTAGGGTTAGGGTTAGGGGACGGGGACGGTTTAGGGTCCAGGTGAGGGTACGACGACGCTTTAGGGGGAGCGTACGTGTGAGGGCGCGGGTGAGTGTCAGCGTACGGGTTAGGATTAGGGGACGGGTGAGGGTCAGGCTTCAGGGAAGGGTTAAGGTTAGGGCTCGGGCTAGGGTTAGGGTTAGGGGATGGGGACGGTTTAGGGTCCAGGTGAGGGTACGACGACGCTTTAGGGGGAGCGTACGTGTGAGGGCGCGGGTGAGTGTCAGCGTACGGGTTAGGATTAGGGGACGGGTGAGGGTCAGGCTTTGGGGAAGTGTTAGAGTTAGGGCTCGGGGTAGGGTTAGGGTTAGGGGACGGGGACGGTTTAGGGTCCAGGTGAGGGTACGACGACGCTTTAGGGGGAGCGTACGTGTGAGGGCGCGGGTGAGTGTCAGCGTACGGGTTAGGATTAGGGGACGTGTGAGGGTCAGGCTTCGGGGAAGGGTTAGGGTTAGGGCTCGGGCTAGGGTTAGGGTTAGGGGACGGGGACGGTTTAGGGTCCAGGTGAGGGTACGACGACGCTTTAGGGGGAGCGTATGTGTGAGGGCGTGGGTGAGTGTCAGCGTACGGGTTAGGATTAGGGGACGGGTGAGGGTCAGGCTTCGGGGAAGGGTTAGGGTTAGGGCTCGGGCTAGGGTTAGGGTTAGGGGATGGGGACGGTTTAGGGTCCAGGTGAGGGTACGACGACGCTTTAGGGGGAGCGTACGTGTGAGGGCGCGGGTGAGTGTCAGCCTACGGGTTAGGATTAGGGAACGGGTGAGGGTCAGGCTTCGGGGAAGGGTTAGGGTTAGGGCTGGGGCTAGGGTTAGGGTTAGGGGACGGGGACGGTTTAGGGTCCAGGTGAGGGTACGACGACGCTTTAGGGGGAGCGTACGTGTGAGGGCGTGGGTGAGTGTCAGCGTACGGGTTAGGATTAGGGGACGGGTGAGGGTCAGGCTTCGGGGAAGGGTTAGGGTTAGGGCTGGGGCTAGGGTTAGGGTTAGGGGACGGGGACGGTTTAGGGTCCAGGTGAGGGTAGGACGACGCTTTAGGGGGAGCGTACGTGTGAGGGCGCGGGTGAGTGTCAGCGTACGGGTTAGGATTAGGGGACGGGTGAGGGTCAGGCTTCGGGGAAGGGTTAGGGTTAGGACTCGGGCTAGGGTTAGGTTTAGGGGACGGGGACGGTTTAGGGTCCAGGTGAGGGTACGACGACGCTTTAGGGGGAGCGTACGTGTGAGGGCGCGGGTGAGTGTCAGTGTACGGGTTAGGATTAGGGGACGGGTGAGGGTCAGGCTTCGGGGAAGGGTTAGGGTTAGGGCTCGGGCTAGGGTTAGGGTTAGGGGACGGGGACGGTTTAGGGTCCAGGTGAGGGTACGACGACGCTTTAGGGGGAGCGTACGTGTGAGGGCGCGGGTGAGTGTCAGCGTACGGGTTAGGATTAGGGGACGGGTGACGGTCAGGCTTCGGGGACGGGTTAGGGTTAGGGCTCGGGCTAGGGTTAGGGTTAGGGGACGGGGACGGTTTAGGGTCCAGGTGAGGGTACGACGATGCTTTAGGGGGAGCGTACGTGTGAGGGCGCGGGTGAGTGTCAGCGTACGGGTTAGGATTAGGGGACGGATGAGGGTCAGGCTTCGGGGAAGGGTTAGGGTTAGGGCTCGGGCTAGGGTTAGGGTTAGGGGACTGGGACGGTTTAGTGTCCAGGTGAGGGTACGACGACGCTTTAGGGGGAGCGTACGTGTGAGGGCGCGGGTGAGTGTCAGCGTACGGGTTAGGATTAGGGGACGGGTGAGGGTCAGGCTTCGGGGAAGGGTTAGGGTTAGGGCTCGGGCTAGGGTTAGGGTTAGGGGACGGGGACGGTTTAGGGTCCAGGTGAGGGTACGACGACGCTTTAGAGGGAGCGTACGTGTGAGGGCGCGGGTGAGTGTCAGCGTACGGGTTAGGATTAGGGGACGGGTGAGGGTCAGGCTTCGGGGAAGGGTTAGGGTTAGGGCTAGGGCTAGGGTTAGGGTTAGGGGACGGGGACGGTTTAGGGTCCAGGTGAGGGTAGGACGACGCTTTAGGGGGAGCGTACGTGTGAGGGCGCGGGTGAGTGTCAGCGTACGGGTTAGGATTAGGGGACGGGTGAGGTTCAGGCTTCGGGGAAGTGTTAGGGTTAGGGCTCGGTCTAGGGTTAGGGTTAGGGGACGGGGACGGTTTAGGGTCCAGGTGAGGGTACGACGACGCTTTAGGGGGAGCGTACGTGTGAGGGCGCGGGTGAGTGTCAGCGTACGGGTTAGGATTAGGGGACGGGTGAGGGTCAGGCTTCGGGGAAGGGTTAGGGTTAGGGCTCGGGCTAGGGTTAGGGTTAGGGGACGGGGACGGTTTAGGGTCCAGGTGAGGGTACGACGACGCTTTAGGGGGAGCGTACGTGTGAGGGCGCGGGTGAGTGTCAGCGTACGGGTTAGGATTAGGGGACGGGTGAGGGTCAGGCTTCGGGGAAGTGTTAGGGTTAGGGTTCGGGCTAGGGTTAGGGTTAGGGGACGGGGACGGTTTAGGGTCCAGGTGAGGGTACGACGACGCTTTAGGGGGAGCGTACGTGTGAGGGCGCGGGTGAGTGTCAGCGTACGGGTTAGGATTAGGGGACGGGTGAGGGTCAGGCTTCGGGGAAGGGTTAGGGTTAGGGCTCGGGCTAGGGTTAGGGTTAGGGGACGGGGACGGTTTAGGGTCCAGGTGAGGGTACGACGACGCTTTAGGGGGAGCGTACGTGTGAGGGCGCGGGTGAGTGTCAGCGTACGGGTTAGGATTAGGGGACGGGTGAGGGTCAGGCTTCGGGGAAGTGTTAGGGTTAGGGTTCGGGCTAGGGTTAGGGTTAGGGGACGGGGACGGTTTAGGGTCCAGGTGAGGGTACGACGACGCTTTAGGGGGAGCGTACGTGTGAGGGCGCGGGTGAGTGTCAGCGTACGGGTTAGGATTAGGGGACGGGTGAGGGTCAGGCTTCGGGGAAGGGTTAGGGTTAGGGCTCGGGCTAGGGTTAGGGTTAGGGGACGGGGACGGTTTAGGGTCCAGGTGAGGGTACGACGACGCTTTAGGGGGAGCGTACGTGTGAGGGCGCGGGTGAGTGTCAGCGTACGGGTTAGGATTAGGGGACGGGTGAGGGTCAGGCTTCGGGGAAGGGTTAGGGTTAGGGCTGGGGCTAGGGTTAGGGGACGGGGATGGTTTAGGGTCCAGGTGAGGGTAGGACGACGCTTTAGGGGGAGCGTACGTGTGAGGGCGCGGGTGAGTGTCAGCGTACGGGTTAGGATTAGGGGACGGGTGAGGGTCAGGCTTCGGGGAAGGGTTAGGGTTAGGGCTCGGGCTAGGGTTAGGTTTAGGGGACAGGGACGGTTTAGGGTCCAGGTGAGGGTACGACGACGCTTTAGGGGGAGCGTACGTGTGAGGGCGCGGGTGAGTGTCAGCGTACGGGTTAGGATTAGGGGACGGGTGAGGGTCAGGCTTCGGGGAAGGGTTAGGGTTAGGGCTCGGGCTAGGGTTAGGGTTAGGGGACGGGGACGGTTTAGGGTCCAGGTGAGGGTACGACGACGCTTTAGGGGGAGCGTACGTGTGAGGGCGCGGGTGAGTGTCAGCGTACGGGTTAGGATTAGGGGACGGGTGAGGGTCAGGCTTCGGGGAAGTGTTAGGGTTAGGGTTCGGGCTAGGGTTAGGGTTAGGGGACGGGGACGGTTTAGGGTCCAGGTGAGGGTACGACGACGCTTTAGGGGGAGCGTACGTGTGAGGGCGCGGGTGAGTGTCAGCGTACGGGTTAGGATTAGGGGACGGGTGAGGGTCAGGCTTCGGGGAAGGGTTAGGGTTAGGGCTCGGGCTAGGGTTAGGGTTAGGGGACGGGGACGGTTTAGGGTCCAGGTGATGGTACGACGACGCTTTAGGGGGAGCGTACGTGTGAGGGCGTGGGTGAGTGTCAGCGTACGGGTTAGGATTAGGGGACGGGTGAGGGTCAGGCTTCGGGGAAGGGTTAGGGTTAGGGCTCGGGCTAGGGTTAGGGTTAGGGGACGGGGACGGTTTAGGGTCCAGGTGATGGTACGACGACGCTTTAGGGGGAGCGTACGTGTGAGGGCGTGGGTGAGTGTCAGCGTACGGGTTAGGATTAGGGGACGGGTGAGGGTCAGGCTTTGGGGAAGGGTTAGGGTTAGGGCTCGGGCTAGGGTTAGGGTTAGGGGATGGGGACGGTTTAGGGTCCAGGTGAGGGTACGACGAGGCTTTAGGGGGAGCGTACGTGTGAGGGCGCGGGTGAGTGTCAGCGTATGGGTTAGGATTAGGGAACGGGTGAGGGTCAGGCTTCGGGGAAGGGTTAGGGTTAGGGCTGGGGCTAGGGTTAGGGTTAGGGGACGGGGATGGTTTAGGGTCCAGGTGAGGGTACGACGACGCTTTAGGGGGAGCGTACGTGTGAGGGCGTGGGTGAGTGTCAGCGTACGGGTTAGGATTAGGGGACGGGTGAGGGTCAGGCTTCGGGGAAGGTTTAGGGTTAGGGCTCGGGCTAGGGTTAGGGTTAGGGGACGGGGACGGTTTAGGGTCCAGGTGAGGGTACGACGACGCTTTAGGGGGAGCGTACGTGTGAGGGCGCGGGTGAGTGTCAGCGTACGGGTTAGGATTAGGGGACGGGTGAGGGTCAGGCTTCGGGGAAGGGTTAGGGTTAGGGCTGGGGCTAGGGTTAGGGTTAGGGGACGGCGACGGTTTAGTCCAGGTGAGGGTACGACGACGCTTTAGGGGGAGCGTACGTGTGAGGGCTTGGGTGATTGTCAGCGTACGGGTTAGGATTAGGGGACGGGTGAGGGCCAGGCTTCGGGGAAGGGTTAGGGTTAGGGCTCGGGCTAGGGTTAGGGTTAGGGGACGGGGACGGTTTAGGGTCCAGGTGAGGGTACGACGACGCTTTAGGGGGAGCGTACGTGTGAGGGCGCGGGTGAGTGTCAGCGTACGGGTTAGGATTAGGGGACGTGTGAGGGTCAGGCTTCGGGGAAGGGTTAGGGTTAGGGCTCGGGCTAGGGTTAGGGTTAGGGGACGGGGACGGTTTAGGGTTCAGGTGAGGGTACGACGACGCTTTAGGGGGAGCGTACGTGTGAGGGCGCGGGTGAGTGTCAGCGTACGGGTTAGGATTAGGGGATGGGTGAGGGTCAGGCTTCGGGGAAGTGTTAGGGTTAGGGTTCGGGCTAGAGTTAGGGTTAGGGGACGGGGACGGTTTAGGGTCCAGGTGAGGGTACGACGACGCTTTAGGGGGAGCGTACGTGTGAGGGCGCGGGTGAGTGTCAGCGTACGGATTAGGATTAGGGGACGGGTGAGGGTCAGGCTTCGGGGAAGCGTTAGGGTTAGGGCTCGGGCTAGGGTTAGGGTTAGGGGACGGGGCCGGTTTAGGGTCCAGGTGAGGGTACGACGACGCTTTAGGGGGAGCGTACGTGTGAGGGCGCGGGTGAGTGTCAGCGTACGGGTTAGGATTAGGGGACGGGTGAGGGTCAGGCTTTTGGGAAGGGTTAGTGTTAGGGCTCGGGCTAGGGTTAGGGTTAGGGGACGGGGACGGTTTAGGGTCCAGGTGAGGGTACGACGACGCTTTAGGGGGAGCGTACGTGTGAGGGCGCGGGTGAGTGTCAGCGTACGGGTTAGGATTAGGGGACGGGTGAGGGTCAGGCTTCGGGGAATGCTTAGGGTTAGGGTTCGGGCTAGGGTTAGGGTTAGGGGACGGGGACGGTTTAGGGTCCAGGTGAGGGTACGACGACGCTTTAGCGGGAGCGTACGTGTGAGGGCGCGGGTGAGTGTCAGCGTACGGGTTAGGATTAGGGAACGGGTGAGGGTCAGGCTTCGGGGAAGGGTTAGGGTTAGGGCTGGGGCTAGGGTTATGGTTAGGGGACGGGGATGGTTTAGGGTCCAGGTGAGGGTACGACGACGCTTTAGGGGGAGCGTACGTGTGAGGGCGTGGGTGAGTGTCAGCGTACGGGTTAGGATTAGGGGACGGGTGAGGGTCAGGCTTCGGGGAAGTTTTAGGGTTAGGGCTCGGGCTAGGGTTAGGGTTAGGGGACGGGGACGGTTTAGGGTCCAGGTGAGGGTACGACGACGCTTTAGGGGGAGCGTACGTGTGAGGGCGCGGGTGAGTGTCAGCGTACGGGTTAGGATTAGGGGACGGGTGAGGGTCAGGCTTCGGGGAAGGTTTAGGGTTAGGGCTGGGGCTAGGGTTAGGGTTAGGGGACGGCAACGGTTTAGTCCACGTGAGGGTACGACGACGCTTTAGGGGGAGCGTACGTGTGAGGGCGCGGGTGAGTTTCAGCGTACGGGTTAGGCTTAGGGGACGGGTGAGGGTCAGGGTTCGGGGAAGTGTTAGGGTTAGGGCTCGGGCTAGGGTTAGGGTTAGGGGACGGGGACGGTTTAGGGTCCAGGTGAGGGTACGACAACGCTTTAGAGGGAGCGTACGTGTGAGGGCGCGGGTGAGTG
Source organism: Orcinus orca (assembly GCF_937001465.1). NCBI lineage: Eukaryota > Metazoa > Chordata > Mammalia > Artiodactyla > Delphinidae > Orcinus > Orcinus orca. The sequence continues at coordinate 31,681 of NW_026043819.1, read as the reverse complement.
TCAGCGTACGGGTTAGGATTAGGGGACGGGTGAGGGTCAGGCTTCGGGGAAGGGTTAGGGTTAGGGCTCGGGCTAGGGTTAGGATTAGGAGACGGGGACGGTTTAGGGTACAGGTGAGGGTACGACGACGCTTTAGAGGGAGCGTACGTGTGAGGGCGCGGGTGAGTGTCAGCGTACGGGTTAGGATTAGGGGACGGGTGAGGGTCAGGCTTCGGGGAAGGGTTAGGGTTAGGGCTGGAGCTAGGGTTAGGGTTAGGGGACGGGGACGGTTTAGGGTCCAGGTGAGGGTACGACGACGCTTTAGGGGGAGCGTACGTGTGAGGGCGCGGGTGAGTGTCAGCGTACGGGTTAGGATTAGGGGACGGGTGAGGGTCAGGCTTCAGGGAAGGGTTAAGGTTAGGGCTCGGGCTAGGGTTAGGGTTAGGGGACGGGGACGGTTTAGGGTCCAGGTGAGGGTACGACGACGCTTTAGGGGGAGCGTACGTGTGAGGGCGCGGGTGAGTGTCAGCGTACGGGTTAGGATTAGGGGACGGGTGAGGGTCAGGCTTCGGGAAAGTGTTAGAGTTAGGGCTCGGGGTAGGGTTAGGGTTAGGGGACGGGGACGGTTTAGGGTCCAGGTGAGGGTACGACGACGCTTTAGGGGGAGCGTACGTGTGAGGGCGCGGGTGAGTGTCAGCGTACGGGTTAGGATTAGGGGACGTGTGAGGGTCAGGCTTCGGGGAAGGGTTAGGGTTAGGGCTCGGGCTAGGGTTAGGGTTAGGGGACGGGGACGGTTTAGGGTCCAGGTGAGGGTACGACGACGCTTTAGGGGGAGCGTATGTGTGAGGACGTGGGTGAGTGTCAGCGTACGGGTTAGGATTAGGGGACGGGTGAGGGTCAGGCTTCGGGGAAGGGTTAGGGTTAGGGCTCGGGCTAGGGTTAGGGTTAGGGGATGGGGACGGTTTAGGGTCCAGGTGAGGGTACGACGACGCTTTAGGGGGAGCGTACGTGTGAGGGCGCGGGTGAGTGTCAGCCTACGGGTTAGGATTAGGGAACGGGTGAGGGTCAGGCTTCGGGGAAGGGTTAGGGTTAGGGCTGGGGCTAGGGTTAGGGTTAGGGGACGGGGACGGTTTAGGGTCCAGGTGAGGGTACGACGACGCTTTAGGGGGAGCGTACGTGTGAGGGCGTGGGTGAGTGTCAGCGTACGGGTTAGGATTAGGGGACGGGTGAGGGTCAGGCTTCGGGGAAGGGTTAGGGTTAGGGCTCGGGCTAGGGTTAGGGTTAGCGGACGGGGACGGTTTAGGGTCCAGGTGAGGGTACGACGACGCTTTAGGGGGAGCGTACGTGTGAGGGCGCGGCTGACTGTCAGCGTACGGGTTAGGATTAGGGGACGGGTGAGGGTCAGGCTTCGGGGAAGGGTTAGGGTTAGGGCTCGGGCTAGGGTTAGGGTTAGGGGACGGCGACGGTTTAGTCCAGGTGAGGGTACGACGACGCTTTAGGGGGAGCGTACGAGTGAGGGCGCGGGTGAGTGTCAGCGTACGGCTTAGGATTAGGGGACGGGTGAGGGTCAGGCTTCGGGGAAGGGTTAGGGTTAGGGCTCGGGCTAGGGTTAGGGTTAGGGGACGGGGACGGTTTAGGGTCCAGGTGAGGGTACGACGACGCTTTAGGGGGAGCGTACGTGTGAGGGCGCGGGTGAGTGTCAGCGTACGGGTTAGGATTAGGGGACGGGTGAGGGTCAGGCTTCGGGGAAGGGTTAGGGTTAGGGTTGGGGCTAGGGTTAGGGTTAGGGGACGGGGACGGTTTAGGGTCCAGGTGAGGGTACGACGACGCTTTAGGGGGAGCGTACGTGTGAGGGCGCGGGTGAGTGTCAGCGTACGGTTTAGGATTAGGGGACGGGTGAGGGTCAGGCTTCGGGGAAGGGGTAGGGTTAGGGCTCGGGCTAGGGTTAGGGTTAGGGGACGGGGACGGTTTAGGGTCCAGGTGAGGGTACGACGACGCTTTAGGGGGAGCGTACGTGTGAGGGCGCGGGTGAGTGTCAGCCTACGGGTTAGGATTAGGGAACGGGTGAGGGTCAGGCTTCGGGGAAGGGTTAGGGTTAGGGCTGGGGCTAGGGTTAGGGTTAGGGGACGGGGACGGTTTATGGTCCAGGTGAGGGTACGACGACGCTTTAGGGGGAGCGTACGTGTGAGGGCGTGGGTGAGTGTCAGCGAACGGGTTAGGATTAGGGGACGGGTGAGGGTCAGGCTTCGGGGAAGGGTTAGGGTTAGGGCTCGGGCTAGGGTTAGGGTTAGGGGACGGGGACGGTTTAGGGTCCAGGTGAGGGTACGACGACGCTTTAGGGGGAGCGTACGTGTGAGGGCGCGGCTGAGTGTCAGCGTACGGGTTAGGATTAGGGGACGGGTGAGGGTCAGGCTTCGGGGAAGGGTTAGGGTTAGGGCTGTGGCTAGGGTTAGGGTTAGGGGACGGCGACGGTTTAGTCCAGGTGAGGGTACCACGACGCTTTAGGGGGAGCGTACGTGTGAGGGCGCGGGTGAGTGTCAGCGTACGGCTTAGGATTAGGGGACGGGTGAGGGTCAGGCTTCGGGGAAGGGTCAGGGTTAGGGCTGTGGCTAGGGTTAGGGTTAGGGGACGGGGACGGTTTAGGGTCCAGGTGAGGGTACGACGACGCTTTAGGGGGAGCGTACGTGTGAGGGCGCGGGTGAGTGTCAGCGTACGGGTTAGGATTAGGGGACGGGTGAGGGTCAGGCTTCGGGGAAGGTTTAGGGTTAGGGCTCGGGCTAGGGTTAGGGTTAGGGGACGGGGACGGTTTAGGGTCCAGGTGAGGGTACGACGACGCTTTAGGGGGAGCGTACGTGTGAGGGCGCGGGTGAGTGTCAGCGTACGGGTTAGGATTAGGGGACGGGTGAGGGTCAGGCTTCGGGGAAGGGGTAGGGTTAGGGCTCGGGCTAGGGTTAGGGTTAGGGGACGGGGACGGTTTAGGGTCCAGGTGAGGGTACGACGACGCTTTAGGGGGAGCGTACGTGTGAGGGCGCGGGTGAGTGTCAGCGTACGGGTTAGGATTAGGGGACGGGTGAGGGTCAGGCTTCGGGGAAGGGTTAGGGTTAGGGCTCGGGCTAGGGTTAGGGTTAGGGGACGGGGACGGTTTAGGGTCCAGGTGAGGGTAGGACGACGCTTTAGGGGGAGCGTACGTGTGAGGGCGCGGGTGAGTGTCAGCGTACGGGTTAGGATTAGGGGACGGGTGAGGGTCAGGCTTCGGGGAAGGGTTAGGGTTAGGGCTCGGGCTAGGGTTAGGGTTAGGGGACGGGGACGGTTTAGGGTCCAGGTGAGGGTACGACGATGCTTTAGGGGGAGCATACGTGTGAGGGCGCGGGTGAGTGTCAGCGTACGGGTTAGGATTAGGGGACGGGTGAGGGTCAGGCTTCGGGGAAGGGTTAGGGTTAGGGCTCGGACTAGGGTTAGGGTTAGGGGACGGGGACGGTTTAGGGTCCAGGTGAGGGTACGACGACGCTTTAGGGGGAGCGTACGAGTGAGGGCGCGGGTGAGTGTCAGCGTACGGGTTAGGATTAGGGGACGGGTGAGGGTCAGGCTTCGGGGAAGGGTTAGGGTTAGGGCTCGGGCTAGGGTTAGGGTTAGGGGACGGGGACGGTTTAGGGTCCAGGTGAGGGTACGACGACGCTTTAGGGGGAGCGTACGTGTGAGGGCGCGGGTGAGTGTCAGCGTACGGGTTAGGATTAGGGGACGGGTGAGGGTCAGGCTTCGGGGAAGGGTTAGGGTTAGGGCTCGGGCTAGGGTTAGGGTTAGGGGAAGGGGACGGTTTAGGGTCCAGGTGAGGGTACGACGACGCTTTAGGGGGAGCGTACGTGTGAGGGCGCGGGTGAGTGTCAGCGTACGGGTTAGGATTAGGGGACGGGTGAGGGTCAGGCTTCGGGGAAGGGTTAGGGTTAGGGCTCGGGCTAGGGTTAGGGTTAGGGGATGGGGACGGTTTAGGGTCCAGGTGAGGGTACGACGACGCTTTAGGGGGAGCGTACGTGTGAGGGCGCGGGTGAGTGTCAGAGTACGGGTTAGGATTAGGGGACGGGTGAGGGTCAGGCTTCGGGGAAGGGTTAGGGTTAGGGCTCGGGCTAGGGTTAGGGTTAGGGGACGGGGACGGTTTAGGGTCCAGGTGAGGGTAGGACGACGCTTTAGGGGGAGCGTACGTGTGAGGGCGCGGGTGAGTGTCAGCGTACGGGTTAGGATTAGGGGACGGGTGAGGGTCAGGCTTCGGGGAAGGGTTAGGGTTAGGGCTCGGGCTAGGGTTAGGTTTAGGGGACGGGGACGGTTTAGGGTCCAGGTGAGGGTACGACGACGCTTTAGGGGGAGCGTACGTGTGAGGGCGCGGGTGAGTGTCAGCGTACGGGTTAGGATTAGGGGACGGGTGAGGGTCAGGCTTCGGGGAAGGGTTAGGGTTAGGGCTCGGGCTAGGGTTAGGGTTAGGGGACGGGGACGGTTTAGGGTCCAGGTGAGGGTACGACGACGCTTTAGGGGGAAGGTACGTGTGAGGGCGCGGGTGAGTGTCAGCGTATGGGTTAGGATTAGGGGACGGGTGAGGGTCAGGATTCGGGGAAGGGTTAGGGTTAGGGCTCGTGCTAGGGTTAGGGTTAGGGGACGGGGACGGTTTAGGGTTCAGGTGAGGGTACGACGACGCTTTAGGGGGAGCGTACGTGTGAGGGCGCGGGTGAGTGTCAGCGTACGGGTTAGGATTAGGGGACGGGTGAGGGTCAGGCTTCGGGGAAGGGTTAGGGTTAGGGCGCGGGCTAGGGTTAGGTTTAGGGGACGGGGACGGTTTAGGGTCCAGGTGAGGGTACGACGACGCTTTAGGGGGAGCGTACGTGTGAGGGCGCGGGTGAGTGTCAGCGTACGGGTTAGGATTAGGGGACGGGTGAGGGTCAGGCTTCGGGGAAGGGTTAGGGTTAGGGCTCGGGCTAGGGTTAGGGTTAGGGGACGGGGACGGTTTAGGGTCCAGGTGAGGGTACGACGACGCTTTAGGGGGAGCGTACGTGTGAGGGCGCGGGTGAGTGTCAGCGTACGGGTTAGGATTAGGGGACGGTTGAGGGTCAGGCTTCGGGGAAGGGTTAGGGTTAGGGCTCGGGCTAGGGTTAGGGTTAGGGGACGGGGACGGTTTAGGGTCCAGGTGAGGGTACGACGACGCTTTAGGGGGAGCGTACGTGTGAGGGCGCGGGTGAGTGTCAGCGTACGGGTTAGGATTAGGGGACGGGTGAGGGTCAGGCTTCGGGGAAGGGTTAGGGTTAGGGCTCGGGCTAGGGTTAGGGTTAGGGGACGGGGACGGTTTAGGGTCCAGGTGAGGGTACGACGACGCTTTAGGGGGAGCGTACGTGTGAGGGCGCGGGTGAGTGTCAGCGTACGGGTTAGGATTAGGGGACGGGTGAGGGTCAGGCTTCGGGGAAGGGTTAGGGTTAGGGCTCGGGCTAGGGTTAGGGTTAGGGGACGGGGACGGTTTAGGGTCCAGGTGAGGGTACGACGACGCTTTAGGGGGAGCGTACGTGTGAGGGCGCGGGTGAGTGTCAGCGTACGGGTTAGGATTAGGGGACGGGTGAGGGTCAGGCTTCGGGGAAGGGTTAGGGTTAGGGCTGGGGCTAGGGTTAGGGTTAGGGGACGGGGACGGTTTAGGGTCCAGGTGAGGGTAGGACGACGCTTTAGGGGGAGCGTACGTGTGAGGGCGCGGGTGAGTGTCAGCGTACGGGTTAGGATTAGGGGACGGGTGAGGGTCAGGCTTCGGGGAAGGGTTAGGGTTAGGGCTCGGGCTAGGGTTAGGGTTAGGGGACGGGGACGGTTTAGGGTCCAGGTGAGGGTACGACGACGCTTTAGGGGGAGCGTACGTGTGAGGGCGCGGGTGAGTGTCAGCGTACGGGTTAGGATTAGGGGACGGGTGAGGGTCAGGCTTCGGGGAAGGGTTAGGGTTAGGGCTCGGGCTAGGGTTAGGGTTAGGGGACGGGGACGGTTTAGGGTCCAGGTGAGGGTACGACGACGCTTTAGGGGGAGCGTACGTGTGAGGGCGCGGGTGAGTGTCAGCGTACGGGTTAGGATTAGGGGACGGGTGACGGTCAGGCTTCGGGGACGGGTTAGGGTTAGGGCTCGGGCTAGGGTTAGGGTTAGGGGACGGGGACGGTTTAGGGTCCAGGTGAGGGTACGACGACGCTTTAGGGGGAGCGTACGTGTGAGGGCGCGGGTGAGCGTCAGCGTACGGGTTAGGATTAGGGGACGGGTGAGGGTCAGGCTTCGGGGAAGGGTTAGGGTTAGGGCTCGGGCTAGGGTTAGGGTTAGGGGACGGGGACGGTTTAGTGTCCAGGTGAGGGTACGACGACGCTTTAGGGGGAGCGTACGTGTGAGGGCGCGGGTGAGTGTCAGCGTACGGGTTAGGATTAGGGGACGGGTGAGGGTCAGGCTTCGGGGAAGGGTTAGGGTTAGGGCTCGGGCTAGGGTTAGGGTTAGGGGACGGGGACGGTTTAGGGTCCAGGTGAGGGTACGACGACGCTTTAGGGGGAGCGTACGTGTGAGGGCGTGGGTGAGTGTCAGCGTACGGGTTAGGATTAGAGGACGGGTGAGGGTCAGGCTTCTGGGAAGGGTTAGGGTTAGGGCTCGGGCTAGGGTTAGGGTTAGGGGACGGGGACAGTTTAGGGTCCAGGTGAGGGTACGACGACGCTTTAGGGGGAGCGTACGTGTGAGGGCGCGGGTGAGTGTCAGCGTACGGGTTAGGATTAGGGGACGGGTGAGGGTCAGGCTTCGGGGAAGGGTTAGGGTTAGGGCTCGGGCTAGGGTTAGGGTTAGGGGACGGGGACGGTTTAGGGTCCAGGTGAGGGTACGACGACGCTTTAGGGGGAGCGTACGTGTGAGGGCGCGGGTGAGTGTCAGCGTACGGGTTAGGATTAGGGGACGGGTGAGGGTCAGGCTTCGGGGAAGGGTTAGGGTTAGGGCTCGGGCTAGGGTTAGGGTTAGGGGACGGGGACGGTTTAGGGTCCAGGTGAGGGTACGACGACGCTTTAGGGGGAGCGTACGTGTGAGGGGGCGGGTGAGTGTCAGCGTACGGGTTAGGATTAGGGGACGGGTGAGGGTCAGGCTTCGGGGAAGGGTTAGGGTTAGGGCTCGGGCTAGGGTTAGGGTTAGGGGACGGGGACGGTTTAGGGTCCAGGTGAGGGTACGACGACGCTTTAGGGGGAGCGTACGTGTGAGGGCGCGGGTGAGTGTCAGCGTACGGGTTAGGATTAGGGGACGGGTGAGGGTCAGGCTTCGGGGAAGGGTTAGGGTTAGGGCTCGGGCTAGGGTTAGGGTTAGGGGACGGGGACGGTTTAGGGTCCAGGTGAGGGTACGACGACGCTTTAGGGGGAGCGTACGTGTGAGGGCGCGGGTGAGTGTCAGCGTACGGGTTAGGATTAGGGGACGGGTGAGGGTTAGGCTTCGGGGAAGGGTTAGGGTTAGGGCTCGGGCTAGGGTTAGGGTTAGGGGACGGGGACGGTTTAGGGTCCAGGTGAGGGTACGACGACGCTTTAGGGGGAGCGTACGTGTGAGGGCGCGGGTGAGTGTCAGCGTACGGGTTAGGATTAGGGGACGGCTGAGGGTCAGGCTTCGGGGAAGGTTTAGGGTTAGGGTTCGGGCTAGGGTTAGGGTTAGGGGACGGGGACGGTTTAGGGTCCAGGTGAGGGTACGACGACGCTTTAGGCGGAGCGTACGTGTGAGGGCGCGGGTGAGTGTCAGCGTACGTGTTAGGATTAGGGGACGGGTGAGGGTCAGGCTTCGGGGAAGGGTTAGGTTTAGGGCTCGGGCTAGGGTTAGGGTTAGGGGACGGGGACGGTTTAGGGTCCAGGTAGGGTACGACGACGCTTTAGGGTGAGCGTATGTGTGAGGGCGCGGGTGAGTGTCAGCGTACGGGTTAGGATTAGGGGACGGGTGAGGGTCAGGCTTCGGGGAAGGGTTAGGGTTAGGGCTCGGGCTAGGGTTAGGGTTAGGGGACGGGGACGGTTTAGGGTCCAGGTGAGGGTACGACGACGCTTTAGGGGGAGCGTACGTGTGAGGGCGCGGGTGAGTGTCAGCGTACGGGTTAGGATTAGGGGACGGGTGAGGGTCAGGCTTCGGGGAAGGGTTAGGATTAGGGCTCGGGCTAGGGTTAGGGTTAGGGGACGGGGACGGTTTAGGGTCCAGGTGAGGGTACGACGACGCTTTAGGGGGAGCGTACGTGTGAGGGTGCGGGTGAGTGTCAGCGTACTGGTTAGGATTAGGGGACGGGTGAGGGTCAGGCTTCGGGGAAGGGTTAGGGTTAGGGCTCGGGCTAGGGTTAGGGTTAGGGGACGGGGACGGTTTAGGGTCCAGGTGAGGGTACGACGACGCTTTAGGGGGAGCGTACGTGTGAGGGCGCGGGTGAGTGTCAGAGTACGGGTTAGGATTAGGGGACGGGTGAGGGTCAGGCTTCGGGGAAGGGTTAGGGTTAGGGCTCGGGCTAGGGTTAGGGTTAGGGGACGGGGACGGTTTAGGGTCCAGGTGAGGGTACGACGACGCTTTAGGGGGAGCGTACGTGTGAGGGCGCGGGTGAGTGTCAGCGTACGGGTTAGGATTAGGGGACGGGTGAGGGTCAGGCTTCAGGGAAGGGTTAGGGTTAGGGCTCGGGCTAGGGTTAGGGTTAGGGGACGGGGACGGTTTAGGGTCCAGGTGAGAGTATGACGACGCTTTAGGGGGAAGGTACGTGTGAGGGCGTGGGTGAGTGTCAGCGTACGGGTTAGGATTAGGGGACGGGTGAGGGTCAGGCTTCGGGGAAGGGTTAGGGTTAGGGCTCGGGCTAGGTTTAGGGTTAGGGGACGGGGACGGTTTAGGGTCCAGGTGAGGGTACGGCGACGCTTTAGGGGGAGCGTACGTGTGAGGGCGCGGGTGAGTGTCAGCGTACGGGTTAGGATTAGGGGACGGGTGAGGGTCAGGCTTCGGGGAAGGGTTAGGGCTAGGGCTCGGGCTAGGGTTAGGGTTAGGGGACAGGGACGGTTTAGGGTCCAGGTGAGGGTACGACGACGCTTTAGGGGGAGCGTACGTGTGAGGGCGCGGGTGAGTGTCAGCGTACGGGTTAGGATTAGGGGACGGGTGAGGGTCAGGCTTCGGGGAAGGGTTAGGGTTAGGGCTCGGGCTAGGGTTAGGTTTAGGGGACGGGGACGGTTTAGGGTCCAGGTGAGGGTACGACGACGCTTTAGGGGGAGCGTACGTGTGAGGGCGCGGGTGAGTGTCAGCGTACGGGTTAGGATTAGGGGACGGGTGAGGGTCAGGCTTCGGGGAAGGGTTAGGGTTAGGGCTCGGGCTAGGGTTAGGGTTAGGGGACGGGGACGGTTTAGGGTCCAGGTGAGGGTAGGACGACGCTTTAGGGGGAGCGTACGTGTGAGGGCGCGGGTGAGTGTCAGCGTACGGGTTAGGATTAGGTGACGGTTGAGGGTCAGGCTTCGGGGAAGGGTTAGGGTTAGGGCTCGGGCTAGGGTTAGGTTTAGGGGACGGGGACGGTTTAGGGTCCAGGTGAGGGTACGACGACGCTTTAGGGGGAGCGTACGTGTGAGGGCGCGGGTGAGTGTCAGCGTACGGGTTAGGATTAGGGGACGGGTGAGGGTCAGGCTTCGGGGAAGGGTTAGGGTTAGGGCTCGGGCTAGGGTTAGGGTTAGGGGACGGGGACGGTTTAGGGTCCAGGTGAGGGTACGACGACGCTTTAGGGGGAGCGTACGTGTGAGGGCGCGGGTGAGTGTCAGCGTACGGGTTAGGATTAGGGGACGGGTGAGGGTCAGGCTTCGGGGAAGGGTTAGGGTTAGGGCTCGGGCTAGGGTTAGGGTTAGGGGACGGGGACGGTTTAGGGTCCAGGTGAGGGTACGACGACGCTTTAGGGGGAGCGTACGTGTGAGGGCGCGGGTGAGTGTCAGCGTACGGGTTAGGATTAGGGGACGGGTGAGGGTCAGGCTTCGGGGAAGGGTTAGGGTTAGGGCTCGGGCTAGGGTTAGGGTTAGGGGACGGGGACGGTTTAGGGTCCAGGTGAGGGTACGACGACGCTTTAGGGGGAGCGTACGTGTGAGGGCGCGGGTGAGTGTCAGCGTACGGGTTAGGATTAGGGGACGGGTGAGGGTCAGGCTTCGGGGAAGGGTTAGGGTTAGGGCTCGGGCTAGGGTTAGGGTTAGGGGACGGGGACGGTTTAGGGTCCAGGTGAGGGTACGACGACGCTTTAGGGGGAGCGTACGTGTGAGGGGGCGGGTGAGTGTCAGCGTACGGGTTAGGATTAGGGGACGGGTGAGGGTCAGGCTTCGGGGAAGGGTTAGGGTTAGGGCTCAGGCTAGGGTTAGGGTTAGGGGACGGGGACGGTTTAGGGTCCAGGTGAGGGTACGACGACGCTTTAGGGGGAGCGTACATGTGAGGGCGCGGGTGAGTGTCAGCGTACGGGTTAGGATTAGGGGACGGGTGAGGGTCAGGCTTCGGGTAAGGGTTAGGGTTAGGGCTCGGGCTAGGGTTAGGGTTAGGGGACGGGGACGGTTTAGGGTCCAGGTGAGGGTACGACGACGCTTTAGGGGGAGCGTACGTGTGAGGGCGCGGGTGAGTGTCAGCGTACGGGTTAGGATTAGGGGACGGGTGAGGGTCAGGCTTCGGGGAAGGGTTAGGGTTAGGGCTCGGGCTAGGGTTAGGGTTAGGGGACGGGGACGGTTTAGGGTCCAAGTGAGGGTACGACGACGCTTTAGGGGGAGCGTAAGTGTGAGGGCGCGGGTGAGTGTCAGCGTACGGGTTAGGATTAGGGGACGGGTGAGGGTCAGGCTTCGGGGAAGGTTTAGGGTTAGGGTTCGGGCTAGGGTTAGGGTTAGGGGACGGGGACGGTTTAGGGTCCAGGTGAGGGTACGACGACGCTTTAGGGGGAGCGTACGTGTGAGGGCGCGGGTGAGTGTCAGCGTACGGGTTAGGATTAGGGGACGGGTGAGGGTCAGGCTTCGGGGAAGGGTTAGGGTTAGGGCTCGGGCTAGGGTTAGGGTTAGGGGACGGGGACGGTTTAGGGTCCAGGTAGGGTACGACGACGCTTTAGGGGGAGCGTACGTGTGAGGACGCGGGTGAGTGTCAGCGTACGGGTTAGGATTAGGGGACGGGTGAGGGTCAGGCTTCGGGGAAGGGTTAGGGTTAGGGCCCGGGCTAGGGTTAGGGTTAGGGGACGGGGACGGTTTAGGGTCCAGGTGAGGGTACGACGACGCTTTAGGAGGAGCGTACGTGTGAGGGCGCTGGTGAGTGTCAGCGTACGGGTTAGGATTAGGGGACGGGTGAGGGTCAGACTTCGGGGAAGGGTTAGGATTAGGGCTCGGGCTAGGGTTAGGGTTAGGGGACGGGGACGGTTTAGGGTCCAGGTGAGGGTACGACGACGCTTTAGGGGGAGCGTACGTGTGAGGGCGCGGGTGAGTGTCAGCGTACGGGTTAGGATTAGGGGACGGGTGAGGGTCAGGCTTCAGGGAAGGGTTAGGATTAGGGCACGGGCTAGGGTTAGGGTTAGGGGACGGGGACGGTTTAGGGTCCAGGTGAGGGTAGGACGACGCTTTAGGGGGAGCGTACGTGTGAGGGCGCGGGTGAGTGTCAGCGTACGGGTTAGGATTAGGGGACGGGGGAGGGTCAGGCTTCGGGGAAGGGTTAGGGTTAGGGCTCGGGCTAGGGTTAGGGTTAGGGGACGGGGATGGTTTAGGGTCCAGGTGAGGGTACGACGACGCTTTAGGGGGAGCGTACGTGTGAGGGCGCGGGTGAGTGTCAGCGTACGGGTTAGGATTAGGGGACGGGTGAGGGTCAGGCTTCGGGGAAGGGTTAGGGTTAGGGCTTGGGCTAGGGTTAGGGTTAGGGGACGGGGACGGTTTAGGGTCCAGGTGAGGGTATGATGACGCTTTAGGGGGAGCGTACGTGTGAGGGCGCCGGTGAGTGTCAGCGTACGGGTTAGGATTAGGGGACGGGTGAGGGTCAGGCTTTGGGGAAGGGTTAGGGTTAGGGCTCGGGCTAGGGTTAGGGTTAGGGGACGGGGACGGTTTAGGGTCCAGGTGAGGGTACGACGACGCTTTAGGGGGAGCGTACGTGTGAGGGCGCGGGTGAGTGTCAGCGTACGGGTTAGGATTAGGGGACGGGGGAGGGTAAGGCTTCGGGGAAGGGTTAGGGTTAGGGCTCGGGCTAGGGTTAGGGTTAGGGGACGGGGACGGTTTAGGGTCCAGGTGAGGGTACGACGACGCTTTAGGGGGAGCGTACGTGTGAGGGCGCGGGTGAGTGTCAGCGTACGGGTTAGGATTAGGGGACGGGTGAGGGTCAGGCTTCGGGGAAGGGTTAGGGTTAGGGCTCGGGCTAGGGTTAGGGTTAGGGGACGGGGACGGTTTAGGGTCCAGGTGAGGGTACGACGACGCTTTAGGGGGAGCGTACGTGTGAGGGCGCGGGTGAGTGTCAGCGTACAGGTTAGGATTAGGGGACGGGTGAGGGTCAGGCTTCGGGGAAGGGTTAGGGTTAGGTCTCGGGCTAGGGTTAGGGTTAGGGGACGGGGACGGTTGAGGGTCCAGGTGAGGGTACGACGACGCTTTAGGGGGAGCGTACGTGTGAGGGCGCGGGTGAGTGTCAGCGTACGGGTTAGGATTAGGGGACGGGTGAGTGTCAGGCTTCGGGGAAGTGTTAGGGTTAGGGTTCAGGCTAGGGTTAGGGTTAGGGGACGGGGACGGTTTAGGGTCCAGGTGAGGGTATGACGACGCTTTAGGGGGAGCGTATGTGTGAGGGCGCGGGTGAGTGTCAGCGTACGGGTTAGGATTAGGGGACGGGTGAGGGTCAGGCTTCGGGGAAGGTTTAGGGTTAGGGCTCGGGCTAGGGTTAGCGTTAGGGGACGGGGACGGTTTAGGGTCCAGGTGAGCATACGACGACGCTTTAGGGGGAGCGTACGTGTGAGGGCGCGGGTGAGTGTCAGCGTACGGGTTAGGATTAGGGGACGGGTGAGGGTCAGGCTTCGCGGAAGGGTTAGGGTTAGGGCTCGGGCTAGGGTTAGGGTTAGGGGACGGGGACGGTTTAGGGTACAGGTGAGGGTACGACGACGCTTTAGGGGGAGCGTAGGTGTGAGGGCGCGGGTGAGTGTCAGCGTACGGGTTAGGATTAGGGGACGGGTGAGGGTCAGGCTTCGGGTAAGGGTTAGGGTTAGGGCTCGGGCTAGGGTTAGGGTTAGGGGACGGGGACGGTTTAGGGTCCAGGTGAGGGTACGACGACGCTTTAGGGGGAGCGTACGTGTGAGGGCGCGGGTGAGTGTTAGCGTACGGGTTAGGATTAGGGGACGGGGGAGGGTCAGGCTTCGGGGAAGGGTTAGGGTTAAGGCTGGGGCTAGGGTTAGGGTTAGGGGACGGGGACGGTTTAGGGTCCAGGTGAGGGTACGACGACGCTTTAGGGGGAGCGTACGTGTGAGGGCGCGGGTGAGTGTCAGCGTACGGGTTAGGATTAGGGGACGGGTGAGGGTCAGGCTTCGGGGAAGGGTTAGGGTTAGGGCTCGGGCTAGGGTTAGGGTTAGGGGACGGGGACGGTTTAGGGTACAGGTGAGGGTACGACGACGCTTTAGGGGGAGCGTACGTGTGAGGGCGCGGGTGAGTGTCAGCGTACGGGTTAGGATTAGGGGACGGGTGAGGGTCAGGCTTCGGGGAAGGGTTAGGGTTAGGGCTCGGGCTAGGGTTAGGGCTAGGGGACGGGGACGGTTTAGGGTCCAGGTGAGGTTACGACGACGCTTTAGGGGGAGCGTACGTGTGAGGGCGCGGGTGAGTGTCAGCGTACGGGTTAGGATTAGGGGACGGGTGAGGGTCAGGCTTCGGGGAAGGTTTAGGGTTAGGGCTCGGGCTAGGGTTAGGGTTAGGGGACGGGGACGGTTTAGGGTCCAGGTGAGGGTAGGACGACGCTTTAGGGGGAGCGTATGTGTGAGGGCGCGGGTGAGTGTCAGCGTACTGGTTAGGATTAGGGGACGGGTGAGGGTCAGGCTTCGGGGAAGGGTTAGGGTTAGGGCTCGGGCTAGGGTTAGGTTTAGGGGACGGGGACGGTTTAGGGTCCAGGTGAGGGTACGACGACGCTTTAGTGGGAGCGTACGTGTGAGGGCGCGGGTGAGTGTCAGCGTACGGGTTAGGATTAGGGGACGGGTGAGGGTCAGGCTTCGGGGAAGGGTTAGGGTTAGGGCTCGGGCTAGGGTTAGGGTTAGGGGACGGGGACGGTTTAGGGTCCAGGTGAGGGTAGGACGACGCTTTAGGGGGAGCGTACGTGTGAGGGCGCGGGTGAGTGTCAGCGTACGGGTTAGGATTAGGGGACGGGTGAGGGTCAGGCTTCGGGGAAGGGTTAGGGTTAGGGCTCGGGCTAGGGTTAGGTTTAGGGGACGGGGACGGTTTAGGGTCCAGGTGAGGGTAGGACGACGCTTTAGGGGGAGCGTACGTGTGAGGGCGCGGGTGAGTGTCAGCGTACGGGTTAGGATTAGGGGACGGGTGAGGGTCAGGCTTCGGGGAAGGGTTAGGGTTAGGGCTCGGGCTAGGGTTAGGTTTAGGGGACGGGGACGGTTTAGGGTCCAGGTGAGGGTACGACGACGCTTTAGGGGGAGCGTACGTGTGAGGGCGCGGGTGAGTGTCAGCGTACGGGTTAGGATTAGGGGACGGGTGAGGGTCAGGCTTCGGGGAAGGGTTAGGGTTAGGGCTCGGGCTAGGGTTAGGGTTAGGGGACGGGGACGGTTTAGGGTCCAGGTGAGGGTACGACGACGCTTTAGGGGGAGCGTACGTGTGAGGGCGCGGGTGAGTGTCAGCGTACGGGTTAGGATTAGGGGACGGGTGAGGGTCAGGCTTCGGGGAAGGGTTAGGGTTAGGGCTCGGGCTAGGGTTAGGTTTAGGGGACGGGGACGGTTTAGGGTCCAGGTGAGGGTACGACGACGCTTTAGGGGGAGCGTACGTGTGAGGGCGCGGGTGAGTGTCAGCGTACGGGTTAGGATTAGGGGACGGGTGAGGGTCAGGCTTCGGGGAAGGGTTAGGGTTAGGGCTCGGGCTAGGGTTAGGGTTAGGGGACGGGGACGGTTTAGGGTCCAGGTGAGGGTACGACGACGCTTTAGGGGGAGCGTACGTGTGAGGGCGCGGGTGAGTGTCAGCGTACGGGTTAGGATTAGGGGACGGGTGAGGGTCAGGCTTCGGGGAAGGGTTAGGGTTAGGGCTCGGGCTAGGGTTAGGGTTAGGGGACGGGGACGGTTTAGGGTCCAGGTGAGGGTACGACGACGCTTTAGGGGGAGCGTACGTGTGAGGGCGCGGGTGAGTGTCAGCGTACGGGTTAGGATTAGGGGACGGGTGAGGGTCAGGCTTCGGGGAAGGGTTAGGGTTAGGGCTCGGGCTAGGGTTAGGGTTAGGGGACGGGGACGGTTTAGGGTCCAGGTGAGGGTAGGACGACGCTTTAGGGGGAGCGTACGTGTGAGGGCGCGGGTGAGTGTCAGCGTACGGGTTAGGATTAGGGGACGGGTGAGGGTCAGGCTTCGGGGAAGGGTTAGGGTTAGGGCTCGGGCTAGGGTTAGGTTTAGGGGACGGGGACGGTTTAGGGTCCAGGTGAGGGTACGACGACGCTTTAGGGGGAGCGTACGTGTGAGGGCGCGGGTGAGTGTCAGCGTACGGGTTAGGATTAGGGGACGGGTGAGGGTCAGGCTTCGGGGAAGGGTTAGGGTTAGGGCTCGGGCTAGGGTTAGGGTTAGGGGACGGGGACGGTTTAGGGTCCAGGTGAGGGTACGACGACGCTTTAGGGGGAAGGTACGTGTGAGGGCGCGGGTGAGTGTCAGCGTATGGGTTAGGATTAGGGGACGGGTGAGGGTCAGGATTCGGGGAAGGGTTAGGGTTAGGGCTCGGGCTAGGGTTAGGGTTAGGGGACAGGGACGGTTTAGGGTCCAGGTGAGGGTACGACGACGCTTTAGGGGGAGCGTACGTGTGAGGGCGCGGGTGAGTGTCAGCGTACGGGTTAGGATTAGGAGACGGGTGAGGGTCAGGCTTCGGGGAAGGGTTAGGGTTAGGGCTCGGGCTAGGGTTAGGGTTAGGGGACGGGGACGGTTTAGGGTCCAGGTGAGGGTACGACGACGCTTTAGGGGGAGCGTACGTGTGAGGGCGCGGGTGAGTGTCAGCGTACGGGTTAGGATTAGGGGACGGGTGAGGGTCAGGCTTCGGGGAAGGGTTAGGGTTAGGGCTCGGGCTAGGGTTAGGGTTAGGGGACGGGGACGGTTTAGGGTCCAGGTGAGGGTACGACGACGCTTTAGGGGGAGCGTACGTGTGAGGGCACGGGTGAGTGTCAGCGTACGGGTTAGGATTAGGGGACGGGTGAGGGTCAGGCTTCGGGGAAGGGTTAGGGTTAGGGCTCGGGCTAGGGTTAGGGTTAGGGGACGGGGACGGTTTAGGGTCCAGGTGAGGGTACGACGACGCTTTAGGGGGAGCGTACGTGTGAGGGCGCGGGTGAGTGTCAGCGTACGGGTTAGGATTAGGGGACGGGTGAGGGTCAGGCTTCGGGGAAGGGTTAGGGTTAGGGCTGGGGCTAGGGTTAGGGTTAGGGGACGGGGACGGTTTAGGGTCCAGGTGAGGGTAGGACGACGCTTTAGGGGGAGCGTACGTGTGAGGGCGCGGGTGAGTGTCAGCGTACGGGTTAGGATTAGGGGACGGGTGAGGGTCAGGCTTCGGGGAAGTGTTAGGGTTAGGGCTCGGGCTAGGGTTAGGGTTAGGGGACGGGGACGGTTTAGGGTCCAGGTGAGGGTACGACGACGCTTTAGGGGGAGCGTACGTGTGAGGGCGCGGGTGAGTGTCAGCGTACGGGTTAGGATTAGGGGACGGGTGAGGGTCAGGCTTCGGGGAAGGGTTAGGGTTAGGGCTGGGGCTAGGGTTAGGGTTAGGGGACGGGGACGGTTTAGGGTCCAGGTGAGGGTAGGACGACGCTTTAGGGGGAGCGTACGTGTGAGGGCGCGGGTGAGTGTCAGCGTACGGGTTAGGATTAGGGGACGGGTGAGGGTCAGGCTTCGGGGAAGGGTTAGGGTTAGGGCTCGGGCTAGGGTTAGGTTTAGGGGACGGGGACGGTTTAGGGTCCAGGTGAGGGTACGACGACGCTTTAGGGGGAGCGTACGTGTGAGGGCGCGGGTGAGTGTCAGCGTACGGGTTAGGATTAGGGGACGGGTGAGGGTCAGGCTTCGGGGAAGGGTTAGGGTTAGGGCTCGGGCTAGGGTTAGGGTTAGGGGACGGGGACGGTTTAGGGTCCAGGTGAGGGTACGACGACGCTTTAGGGGGAGCGTACGTGTGAGGGCGCGGGTGAGTGTCAGCGTACGGGTTAGGATTAGGGGACGGGTGACGGTCAGGCTTCGGGGACGGGTTAGGGTTAGGGCTCGGGCTAGGGTTAGGGTTAGGGGACGGGGACGGTTTAGGGTCCAGGTGAGGGTACGACGACGCTTTAGGGGGAGCGTACGTGTGAGGGCGCGGGTGAGTGTCAGCGTACGGGTTAGGATTAGGGGACGGGTGAGGGTCAGGCTTCGGGGAAGTGTTAGGGTTAGGGCTCGGGCTAGGGTTAGGGTTAGGGGACGGGGACGGTTTAGTGTCCAGGTGAGGGTACGACGACGCTTTAGGGGGAGCGTACGTGTGAGGGCGCGGGTGAGTGTCAGCGTACGGGTTAGGATTAGGGGACGGGTGAGGGTCAGGCTTCGGGGAAGGGTTAGGGTTAGGGCTCGGGCTAGGGTTAGGGTTAGGGGACGGGGACGGTTTAGGGTCCAGGTGAGGGTACGACGACGCTTTAGGGGGAGCGTACGTGTGAGGGCGTGGGTGAGTGTCAGCGTACGGGTTAGGATTAGAGGACGGGTGAGGGTCAGGCTTCGGGGAAGGGTTAGGGTTAGGGCTCGGGCTAGGGTTAGGGTTAGGGGACTGGGACAGTTTAGGGTCCAGGTGAGGGTACGACGACGCTTTAGGGGGAGCGTACGTGTGAGGGCGCGGGTGAGTGTCAGCGTACGGGTTAGGATTAGGGGACGGGTGAGGGTCAGGCTTCGGGGAAGGGTTAGGGTTAGGGCTCGGGCTAGGGTTAGGGGTAGGGGACGGGGACGGTTTAGGGTCCAGGTGAGGGTACGACGACGCTTTAGGGGGAGCGTACGTGTGAGGGCGCGGGTGAGTGTCAGCGTACGGGTTAGGATTAGGGGACGGGTGAGGGTCAGGCTTCGGGGAAGGGTTAGGGTTAGGGCTCGGGCTAGGGTTAGGGTTAGGGGACGGGGACGGTTTAGGGTCCAGGTGAGGGTACGACGACGCTTTAGGGGGAGCGTACGTGTGAGGGGGCGGGTGAGTGTTAGCGTACGGGTTAGGATTAGGGGACGGGTGAGGGTCAGGCTTCGGGGAAGGGTTAGGGTTAGGGCTCGGGCTAGGGTTAGGGTTAGGGGACGGGGACGGTTTAGGGTCCAGGTGAGGGTACGACGACGCTTTAGGGGGAGTGTACGTGTGAGGGCGCGGGTGAGTGTCAGCGTACGGGTTAGGATTAGGGGACGGGTGAGGGTCAGGCTTCGGGGAAGGGTTAGGGTTAGGGCTCGGGCTAGGGTTAGGGTTAGGGGACGGGGACGGTTTAGGGTCCAGGTGAGGGTACGACGACGCTTTAGGGGTAGCGTACGTGTGAGGGCGCGGGTGAGTGTCAGCGTACGGGTTAGGATTAGGGGACGGGTGAGGGTTAGGCTTCGGGGAAGGGTTAGGGTTAGGGCTCGGGCTAGGGTTAGGGTTAGGGGACGGGGACGGTTTAGGGTCCAGGTGAGGGTACGACGACGCTTTAGGGGGAGCGTACGTGTGAGGGCGCGGGTGAGTGTCAGCGTACGGGTTAGGATTAGGGGACGGCTGAGGGTCAGGCTTCGGGGAAGGTTTAGGGTTAGGGTTCGGGCTAGGGTTAGGGTTAGGGGACGGGGACGGTTTAGGGTCCAGGTGAGGGTACGACGACGCTTTAGGCGGAGCGTACGTGTGAGGGCGCGGGTGAGTGTTAGCGTACGTGTTAGGATTAGGGGACGGGTGAGGGTCAGGCTTCGGGGAAGGGTTAGGTTTAGGGCTCGGGCTAGGGTTAGGGTTAGGGGACGGGGACGGTTTAGGGTCCAGGTAGGGTACGACGACGCTTTAGGGGGAGCGTATGTGTGAGGGCGCGGGTGAGTGTCAGCGTACGGGTTAGGATTAGGGGACGGGTGAGGGTCAGGCTTCGGGGAAGGGTTAGGGTTAGGGCTCGGGCTAGGGTTAGGGTTAGGGGACGGGGACGGTTTAGGGTCCAGGTGAGGGTACGACGACGCTTTAGGGGGAGCGTACGTGTGAGGGCGCGGGTGAGTGTCAGCGTACGGGTTAGGATTAGGGGACGGGTGAGGGTCAGGCTTCGGGGAAGGGTTAGGATTAGGGCTCGGGCTAGGGTTAGGGTTAGGGGACGGGGACGGTTTAGGGTCCAGGTGAGGGTACGACGACGCTTTAGGGGGAGCGTACGTGTGAGGGTGCGGGTGAGTGTCAGCGTACTGGTTAGGATTAGGGGACGGGTGAGGGTCAGGCTTCGGGGAAGGGTTAGGGTTAGGGCTCGGGCTAGGGTTAGGGTTAGGGGACGGGGACGGTTTAGGGTCCAGGTGAGGGTACGACGACGCTTTAGGGGGAGCGTACGTGTGAGGGCGCGGGTGAGTGTCAGCGTACGGGTTAGGATTAGGGGCCGGGTGAGGGTCAGGCTTCGGGGAAGGGTTAGGGTTAGGGCTCGGGCTAGGGTTAGGGTTAGGGGACGGGGACGGTTTAGGGTCCAGGTGAGGGTACGACGACGCTTTAGGGGGAGCGTACGTGTGAGGGCGCGGGTGAGTGTCAGCGTACGGGTTAGGATTAGGGGACGGGTGAGGGTCAGGCTTCAGGGAAGGGTTAGGGTTAGGGCTCGGGCTAGGGTTAGGGTTAGGGGACGGGGACGGTTTAGGGTCCAGGTGAGAGTATGACGACGCTTTAGGGGGAAGGTACGTGTGAGGGCGTGGGTGAGTGTCAGCGTACGGGTTAGGATTAGGGGACGGGTGAGGGTCAGGCTTCGGGGAAGGGTTAGGGTTAGGGCTCGGGCTAGGTTTAGGGTTAGGGGACGGGGACGGTTTAGGGTCCAGGTGAGGGTACGGCGACGCTTTAGGGGGAGCGTACGTGTGAGGGCGCGGGTGAGTGTCAGCGTACGGGTTAGGATTAGGGGACGGGTGAGGGTCAGGCTTCGGGGAAGGGTTAGGGCTAGGGCTCGGGCTAGGGTTAGGGTTAGGGGACGGGGACGGTTTAGGGTCCAGGTGAGGGTACGACGACGCTTTAGGGGGAGCGTACGTGTGAGGGCGCGGGTGAGTGTCAGCGTACGGGTTAGGATTAGGGGACGGGTGAGGGTCAGGCTTCGGGGAAGGGTTAGGGTTAGGGCTCGGGCTAGGGTTAGGTTTAGGGGACGGGGACGGTTTAGGGTCCAGGTGAGGGTACGACGACGCTTTAGGGGGAGCGTACGTGTGAGGGCGCGGGTGAGTGTCAGCGTACGGGTTAGGATTAGGGGACGGGTGAGGGTCAGGCTTCGGGGAAGGGTTAGGGTTAGGGCTCGGGCTAGGGTTAGGGTTAGGGGACGGGGACGGTTTAGGGTCCAGGTGAGGGTACGACGACGCTTTAGGGGGAGCGTACGTGTGAGGGCGCGGGTGAGTGTCAGCGTACGGGTTAGGATTAGGGGACGGGTGAGGGTCAGGCTTCGGGGAAGGGTTAGGGTTAGGGCTCGGGCTAGGGTTAGGGGTAGGGGACGGGGACGGTTTAGGGTCCAGGTGAGGGTACGACGACGCTTTAGGGGGAGCGTACGTGTGAGGGCGCGGGTGAGTGTCAGCGTACGGGTTAGGATTAGGGGACGGGTGAGGGTCAGGCTTCGGGGAAGGGTTAGGGTTAGGGCTCGGGCTAGGGTTAGGGTTAGGGGACGGGGACGGTTTAGGGTCCAGGTGAGGGTACGACGACGCTTTAGGGGGAGCGTACGTGTGAGGGGGCGGGTGAGTGTCAGCGTACGGGTTAGGATTAGGGGACGGGTGAGGGTCAGGCTTCGGGGAAGGGTTAGGGTTAGGGCTCAGGCTAGGGTTAGGGTTAGGGGACGGGGACGGTTTAGGGTCCAGGTGAGGGTACGACGACGCTTTAGGGGGAGCGTACGTGTGAGGGCGCGGGTGAGTGTCAGCGTACGGGTTAGGATTAGGGGACGGGTGAGGGTCAGGCTTCGGGGAAGGGTTAGGGTTAGGGCTCGGGCTAGGGTTAGGGTTAGGGGACGGGGACGGTTTAGGGTCCAGGTGAGGGTACGACGATGCTTTAGGGGGAGCGTACGTGTGAGGGCGCGGGTGAGTGTCAGCGTACGGGTTAGGATTAGGGGACGGGTGAGGGTCAGGCTTCGGGGAAGGGTTAGGGTTAGGGCTCGGGCTAGGGTTAGGGTTAGGGGACGGGGACGGTTTAGGGTCCAAGTGAGGGTACGACGACGCTTTAGGGGGAGCGTAAGTGTGAGGGCGCGGGTGAGTGTCAGCGTACGGGTTAGGATTATGGGACGGGTGAGGGTCAGGCTTCGGGGAAGGTTTAGGGTTAGGGTTCGGGCTAGGGTTAGGGTTAGGGGACGGGGACGGTTTAGGGTCCAGGTGAGGGTACGACGACGCTTTAGGGGGAGCGTACGTGTGAGGGCGCGGGTGAGTGTCAGCGTACGGGTTAGGATTAGGGGACGGGTGAGGGTCAGGCTTCGGGGAAGGGTTAGGGTTAGGGCTCGGGCTAGGGTTAGGGTTAGGGGACGGGGACGGTTTAGGGTCCAGGTAGGGTACGACGACCCTTTAGGGGGAGCGTACGTGTGAGGACGCGGGTGAGTGTCAGCGTACGGGTTAGGATTAGGGGACGGGTGAGGGTCAGGCTTCGGGGAAGGGTTAGGGTTAGGGCTCGGGCTAGGGTTAGGGTTAGGGGACGGGGACGGTTTAGGGTCCAGGTGAGGGTACGACGACGCTTTAGGAGGAGCGTACGTGTGAGGGCGCTGGTGAGTGTCAGCGTACGGGTTAGGATTAGGGGACGGGTGAGGGTCAGACTTCAGGGAAGGGTTAGGATTAGGGCTCGGGCTAGGGTTAGGGTTAGGGGACGGGGACGGTTTAGGGTCCAGGTGAGGGTACGACGACGCTTTAGGGGGAGCGTACGTGTGAGGGCGCGGGTGAGTGTCAGCGTACGGGTTAGGATTAGGGGACGGGTGAGGGTCAGGCTTCGGGGAAGGGTTAGGATTAGGGCACGGGCTAGGGTTAGGGTTAGGGGACGGGGACGGTTTAGGGTCCAGGTGAGGGTAGGACGACGCTTTAGGGGGAGCGTACGTGTGAGGGCACGGGTGAGTGTCAGCGTACGGGTTAGGATTAGGGGACGGGGGAGGGTCAGGCTTCGGGGAAGGGTTAGGGTTAGGGCTCGGGCTAGGGTTAGGGTTAGGGGACGGGGATGGTTTAGGGTCCAGGTGAGGGTACGACGACGCTTTAGGGGGAGCGTACGTGTGAGGGCGCGGGTGAGTGTCAGCGTACGGGTTAGGATTAGGGGACGGGTGAGGGTCAGGCTTCGGGGAAGGGTTAGGGTTAGGGCTCGGGCTAGGGTTAGGGTTAGGGGACGGGGACGGTTTAGGGTCCAGGTGAGGGTATGATGACGCTTTAGGGGGAGCGTACGTGTGAGGGCGCCGGTGAGTGTCAGCGTACGGGTTAGGATTAGGGGAGGGGTGAGGGTCAGGCTTCGGGGAAGGGTTAGGGTTAGGGCTCGGGCTAGGGTTAGGGTTAGGGGACGGGGACGGTTTAGGGTCCAGGTGAGGGTACGACGACGCTTTAGGGGGAGCGTACGTGTGAGGGCGCGGGTGAGTGTCAGCGCTACGGGTTAGGATTAGGGGACGGGTGAGGGTCAGGCTTCGGGGAAGGGTTAGGGTTAGGGCTCGGGCTAGGGTTAGGGTTAGGGGACGGGGACGGTTTAGGGTCCAGGTGAGGGTACGACGACGCTTTAGGGGGAGCGTACGTGTGCGGGCGTGGGTGAGTGTCAGCGTACGGGTTAGGATTAGGGGACGGGTGAGGGTCAGGCTTCGGGGAAGGGTTAGGGTTAGGGCTCGGGCTAGGGTTAGGGTTAGGGGACGGGGACGGTTTAGGGTCCAGGTGAGGGTACGACGACGCTTTAGTGGGAGCGTACGTGAGAGGGCGCGGGTGAGTGTCAGCGTACGGGTTAGGATTAGGGGACGGGTGAGGGTCAGGCTTCGGGGAAGGGTTAGGGTTAGGTCTCGGGCTAGGGTTAGGGTTAGGGGACGGGGACGGTTTAGGGTCCAGGTGAGGGTACGACGACGCTTTAGGGGGAGCGTATGTGTGAGGGCGCGGGTGAGTGTCAGCGTACGGGTTAGGATTAGGGGACGGGTGAGGGTCAGGCTTCGGGGAAGGGTTAGGGTTAGGGCTCGGGCTAGGGTTAGGGTTAGGGGACGGGGACGGTTTAGGGTCCAGGTGAGGGTACGACGACGCTTTAGGGGGAGCGTACGTGTGAGGGCGCGGGTGAGTGTCAGCGTACGGGTTAGGATTAGGGGACGGGTGAGGGTCAGGCTTCGGGGAAGGGTTAGGGTTAGGGCTCGGGCTAGGGTTAGGGTTAGGGGACGGGGACGGTTTAGGGTCCAGGTGAGGGTACGACGACGCTTTAGGGGGAGCGTACGTGTGAGGGCCTGGGTGAGTGTCAGCGTACGGGTTAGGATTAGGGGACGGGTGAGGGTCAGGCTTCGGGGAAGTGTTAGGGTTAGGGCTCGGGCTAGGGTTAGGGTTAGGGGACGGGGACGGTTTAGGGTCCAGGTGAGGGTACGACGACACTTTAGGGGGAGCGTACGTGTGAGGGCGCGGGTGAGTGTCAGCGTACAGGTTAGGATTAGGGGACGGGTGAGGGTCAGGCTTCGGGGAAGGGTTAGGGTTAGGTCTCGGGCTAGGGTTAGGGTTAGGGGACGGGGACGGTTTAGGGTCCAGGTGAGGGTACGACGACGCTTTAGGGGGAGCGTACGTGTGAGGGCGCGGGTGAGTGTCAGCGTACGGGTTAGGATTAGGGGACGGGTGAGTGTCAGGCTTCGGGGAAGTGTTAGGGTTAGGGTTCAGGCTAGGGTTAGGGTTAGGGGACGGGGACGGTTTAGGGTCCAGGTGAGGGTATGACGACGCTTTAGGGGGAGCGTATGTGTGAGGGCGCGGGTGAGTGTCAGCGTACGGGTTAGGATTAGGGGACGGGTGAGGGTCAGGCTTCGGGGAAGGTTTAGGGTTAGGGCTCGGGCTAGGGTTAGCGTTAGGGGACGGGGACGGTTTAGGGTCCAGGTGAGCATACGACGACGCTTTAGGGGGAGCGTACGTGTGAGGGCGCGGGTGAGTGTCAGCGTACGGGTTAGGATTAGGGGACGGGTGAGGGTCAGGCTTCGGGGAAGGGTTAGGGTTAGGGCTCGGGCTAGGGTTAGGGTTAGGGGACGGGGACGGTTTAGGGTCCAGGTGAGGGTACGACGACTCTTTAGGGGGAGCGTACGTGTGAGGGCGCGGGTGAGTGTCAGCGTACGGGTTAGGATTAGGGGACGGGTGAGGGTCAGGCTTCGGGGAAGGGTTAGGGTTAGGGTTCGGGCTACGGTTAGGGTTAGGGGACGGGGACGGTTTAGGGTCCAGGTGAGGGTACGACGACGCTTTAGGGGGAGCGTACGTGTGAGGGCGCGGGTGAGTGTCAGCGTACGGGTTAGGATTAGGGGACGGGTGAGGGTCAGGCTTCGGGGAAGGGTTAGGGTTAGGGCTCGGGCTAGGGTTAGGGTTAGGGGACGGGGATGGTTTAGGGTCCAGGTGAGGGTACGACGACGCTTTAGGGGGAGCGTACGTGTGAGGGCGCGGGTGAGTGTCAGCGTACGGGTTAGGATTAGGGGACGGGTGAGGGTCAGGCTTCGGGGAAGGGTTAGGGTTAGGGCTCGGGCTAGGGTTAGGGTTAGGGGACGGGGACGGTTTAGGGTCCAGGTGAGGGTACGACGACGCTTTAGGGGGAGCGTACGTGTGAGGGCGCGGGTGAGTGTCAGCGTACGGGTTAGGATTAGGGGACGGGTGAGGGTCAGGCTTCGGGGAAGGGTTAGGGTTAGGGCTCGGGCTAGGGTTAGGGTTAGGGGACGGGGACGGTTTAGGGTCCAGGTGAGGGTAGGACGACGCTTTAGGGGGAGCGTACGTGTGAGGGCGCGGGTGAGTGTCAGCGTACGGGTTAGGATTAGGGGACGGGTGAGGGTCAGGCTTCGGGGAAGGGTTAGGGTTAGGGCTCGGGCTAGGGTTAGGGTTAGGGGACGGGGACGGTTTAGGGTCCAGGTGAGTGTACGACGACGCTTTAGGGGGAGCGTACGTGTGAGGGCGCGGGTGAGTGTCAGCGTACGGGTTAGGATTAGGGGACGGGTGAGGGTCAGGCTTCGGGGAAGGGTTAGGGTTAGGGCTCGGGCTAGGGTTAGGGTTAGGGGACGGGGACGGTTTAGGGTCCAGGTGAGGGTACGACGACGCTTTAGGGGGAAGGTACGTGTGAGGGCGCGGGTGAGTGTCAGCGTATGGGTTAGGATTAGGGGACGGGTGAGGGTCAGGATTCGGGGAAGGGTTAGGGTTAGGGCTCGTGCTAGGGTTAGGGTTAGGGGACGGGGACGGTTTAGGGTCCAGGTGAGGGTACGACGACGCTTTAGGGGGAGCGTACGTGTGAGGGCGCGGGTGAGTGTCAGCCTACGGGTTAGGATTAGGGGACGGGTGAGGGTCAGGCTTCGGGGAAGGGTTAGGGTTAGGGCTCGGGCTAGGGTTAGGGTTAGGGGACAGGGACGGTTTAGGGTCCAGGTGAGGGTACGACGACGCTTTAGGGGGAGCGTACGTGTGAGGGCGCGGGTGAGTGTCAGCGTACGGGTTAGGATTAGGGGACGGGTGAGGGTCAGGCTTCGGGGAAGGGTTAGGGTTAGGGCTCGGGCTAGGGTTAGGGTTAGGGGACGGGGACGGTTTAGGGTCCAGGTGAGGGTACGACGACGCTTTAGGGGGAGCGTACGTGTGAGGGCGCGGGTGAGTGTCAGCGTACGGGTTAGGATTAGGGGACGGGTGAGGGTCAGGCTTCGGGGAAGGGTTAGGGTTAGGGCTCGGGCTAGGGTTAGGGTTAGGGGACGGGGACGGTTTAGGGTCCAGGTGAGGGTACGACGACGCTTTAGGGGGAGCGTACGTGTGAGGGCGCGGGTGAGTGTCAGCGTACGGGTTAGGATTAGGGGACGGGGGAGGGTCAGGCTTCGGGGAAGGGTTAGGGTTAGGGCTGGGGCTAGGGTTAGGGTTAGGGGACGGGGACGGTTTAGGGTCCAGGTGAGGGTACGACGACGCTTTAGGGGGAGCGTACGTGTGAGGGCGCGGGTGAGTGTCAGCGTACGGGTTAGGATTAGGGGACGGGTGAGGGTCAGGCTTCGGGGAAGGGTTAGGGTTAGGGCTCGGGCTAGGGTTAGGGTTAGGGGACGGGGACGGTTTAGGGTCCAGGTGAGGGTACGACGACGCTTTAGGGGGAGCGTACGTGTGAGGGCGCGGGTGAGTGTCAGCGTACGGGTTAGGATTAGGGGACGGGTGAGGGTCAGGCTTCGGGGAAGGGTTAGGGTTAGGGCTCGGGCTAGGGTTAGGGTTAGGGGACGGGGACGGTTTAGGGTCCAGGTGAGGGTACGACGACGCTTTAGGGGGAGCGTACGTGTGAGGGCGCGGGTGAGTGTCAGCGTACGGGTTAGGATTAGGGGACGGGTGAGGGTCAGGCTTCGGGGAAGGGTTAGGGTTAGGGCTGGGGCTAGGGTTAGGGTTAGGGGACGGGGACGGTTTAGGGTCCAGGTGAGGGTACGACGACGCTTTAGGGGGAGCGTACGTGTGAGGGTGCTGGTGAGTGTCAGCGTACGGGTTAGGATTAGGGGACGGGTGAGGGTCAGGCTTCGGGGAAGGGTTAGGGTTAGGGCTCGGGCTAGGGTTAGGGTTAGGGGACGGGGACGGTTTAGGGTCCAGGTGAGGGTACGACGACGCTTTAGGGGGAGCGTACGTGTGAGGGCGCGGGTGAGTGTCAGCGTACGGGTTAGGATTAGGGGACGGGTGAGGGTCAGGCTTCGGGGAAGGGTTAGGGTTAGGGCTCGGGCTAGGGTTAGGGTTAGGGGACGGGGACGGTTTAGGGTCCAGGTGAGGGTACGACGACGCTTTAGGGGGAGCGTACGTGTGAGGGCGCGGGTGAGTGTCAGCGTACGGGTTAGGATTAGGGGACGGGTGAGGGTCAGGCTTCGGGGAAGGGTTAGGGTTAGGGCTGGGGCTAGGGTTAGGGTTAGGGGACGGGGACGGTTTAGGGTCCAGGTGAGGGTACGACGACGCTTTAGGGGGAGCGTACGTGTGAGGGTGCTGGTGAGTGTCAGCGTACGGGTTAGGATTAGGGGACGGGTGAGGGTCAGGCTTCGGGGAAGGGTTAGGGTTAGGGCTCGGGCTAGGGTTAGGGTTAGGGGACGGGGACGGTTTAGGGTCCAGGTGAGGGTACGACGACGCTTTAGGGGGAGCGTACGTGTGAGGGCGCGGGTGAGTGTCAGCGTACGGGTTAGGATTAGGGGACGGGTGAGGGTCAGGCTTCGGGGAAGGGTTAAGGTTAGGGCTGGGGCTAGGGTTAGGGTTAGGGGACGGGGACGGTTTAGGGTCCAGGTGAGGGTACGACGACCCTTTAGGGGGAGCGTACGTGTGAGGGCGCGGGTGAGTGTCAGCGTACGGGTTAGGATTAGGGGACGGGTGAGGGTCAGGCTTCGGGGAAGGGTTAGGGTTAGGGCTCGGGCTAGGGTTAGGGTTAGGGGACGGGGACGGTTTAGGGTCCAGGTGAGGGTACGACGACGCTTTAGGGGGAGCGTACGTGTGAGGGCGCGGGTGAGTGTCAGCGTACGGGTTAGGATTAGGGGACGGGTGAGGGTCAGGCTTCGGGGAAGGGTTAGGGTTAGGGCTCAGGCTAGGGTTAGGGTTAGGGGACGGGGACGGTTTAGGGTCCAGGTGAGGGTACGACGACGCTTTAGGGGGAGCGTACGTGTGAGGGCGCGGGTGAGTGTCAGCGTACGGGTTAGGATTAGGGGACGGGTGAGGGTCAGGCTTCGGGGAAGGGTTAGGGTTAGGGCTCGGGCTAGGGTTAGGGTTAGGGGACGGGGACGGTTTAGGGTCCAGGTGAGGGTACGACGACGCTTTAGGGGGAGCGTACGTGTGAGGGCGCGGGTGAGTGTCAGCGTACGGGTTAGGATTAGGGGACGGGTGAGGGTCAGGCTTCGGGGAAGGGTTAGGGTTAGGGCTCGGGCTAGGGTTAGGGTTAGGGGACGGGGACGGTTTAGGGTCCAGGTGAGGGTACGACGACGCTTTAGGGGGAGCGTACGTGTGAGGGCGCGGGTGAGTGTCAGCGTACGGGTTAGGATTAGGGGACGGGTGAGGGTCAGGCTTTGGGGAAGGTTTAGGGTTAGAGCTCGGGCTAGGGTTAGGGTTAGGTGACGGGGACGGTTTAGGGTTCAGGTGAGTGTTCGACGACGCTTTAGGGGGAGCGTACGTGTGAGGGCGCGGGTGAGTGTCAGTGTACAGGTTAGGATTAGGGGACGGGTGAGGGTCAGGCTTAGGGGAAGGTTTAGGGTTAGGGCTCGGGGTAGGGTTAGGGTTAGGGGACGGGGACGGTTTAGGGTCCAGGTGAGGGTACGACGACGCTTTAGGGGGAGCGTACGTGTGAGGGCGCGGGTGAGTGTCAGCGTACGGGTTAGGATTAGGGGACGGGTGAGGGTCAGGCTTCGGGAAAGGGTTAGGTTTAGGGCTCGGGCTAGGGTTAGGGTTAGGGGACGGGGACGGTTTAGGGTCCAGGTGAGGGTACGACGACGCGTTAGGGGGAGCGTACGTGTGAGGGCGCGGGTGAGTGTCAGCGTACGGGTTAGGATTAGGGGACGGGTGAGGGTCAGGCTTCGGGGAAGGGTTAGGGTTAGGGCTCGGGCTAGGGTTAGGGTTAGGGGACGGGGACGGTTTACGGTCCAGGTGAGGGTACGACGACGCTTTAGGGGGAGCGTACGTGTGAGGGCGCGGGTGAGTGTCAGCGTACGGGTTAGGATTAGGGGACGGGTGAGGGTCAGGCTTCGGGGAAGGGTTAGGGTTAGGGCTCGGGCCAGGGTTAGGGTTAGGGGACGGGGACGGTTTAGGGTCCAGGTGAGGGTACGACGACGCTTTAGGGGGAGCGTACGTGTGAGGGCGAGGGTGAGTGTCAGCGTACGGGTTAGGATTAGGGGACGGGTGAGGGTCAGGCTTCGGGGAAGGGTTAGGGTTAGGGCTCGGGCTAGGGTTAGGGTTAGGGGACGGGGACGGTTTAGGGTCCAGGTGAGGGTACGACGACGCTTTAGGGGGAGCGTACGTGTGAGGGCGCGGGTGAGTGTCAGCGTACGGGTTAGGATTAGGGGACGGGTGAGGGTCAGGCTTCGGGGAAGGGTTAGGGTTAGGGCTCGGGCTAGGGTTAGGGTTAGGGGACCGGCACGGTTTAGGGTCCAGGTTAGGGTATGACGACGCTTTAGGGGGAGCGTACGTGTGAGGGCGCGGGTGAGTGTCAGCGTACGGGTTAGGATTAGGGGACGGGTGAGGGTCAGGCTTCGGGGAAGGGTTAGGGTTAGGGCTCGGGCTAGGGTTAGGGTTAGGGGACGGGGACGGTTTAGGGTCCAGGTGAGGGTACGACGACGCTTTAGGGGGAGCGTACGTGTGAGGGCGCGGGTGAGTGTCAGCGTACGGGTTAGGATTAGGGGACGGGTGAGGGTCAGGCTTCGGGGAAGGGTTAGGGTTAGGGCTCGGGCTAGGGTTAGGGTTAGGGGACGGGGACGGTTTAGGGTTCAGGTGAGGGTACGACGACGCTTTAGGGGGAGCGTACGTCTGAGGGCGCGGGTGAGTGTCAGCGAACAGGTTAGGATTAGGGGCCGGGTGAGGGTCAGGCTTCGGGGAAGGTTTAGGGTTAGGGCTCGGGCTAGGGTTAGGGTTAGGGGACGGGGACGGTTTAGGGTCCAGGTGAGGGTACGACGACGCTTTAGGGGGAGCGTACATGTGAGGGCGCGGGTGAGTGTCAGCGTACGGGGTAGGATTAGGGGACGGGTGAGGGTCAGGCTTCGGGGAAGGGTTAGGGTTAGGGCTCGGGCTAGGGTTAGGGTTAGGGGACGGGGACGGTTTAGGGTCCAGGTGAGGGTACGACGACGCTTTAGGGGGAGCGTACGTGTGAGGGCGCGGGTGAGTGTCAGCGTACGGGTTAGGATTAGGGGACGGGTGAGGGTCAGGCTTCGGGGAAGGGTTAGGGTTAGGGCTGGGGCTAGGGTTAGTGTTAGGGGATGGGGACGGTTTAGTCCAGGTGAGGGTACGACGACGCTTTAGGGGGTGCGTACGTGTGTGGGCACGGGTGAGTGTCAGCGTACGGGTTAGGATTAGGGGACGGGTGAGGGTCAGGCTTCGGGGAAGGTTTAGGGTTAGGGTTCGGGCTAGGGTTAGGGTTAGGGGACGGGGACGGTTTAGGTTCCAGGTGAGGGTACGACGACGCTTTAGGGGGAGCGTACGTGTGAGGGCGCGGGTGAGTGTCAGCGTACGGGTTAGGATTAGGGGACGGGTGAGGGTCAGGCTTCGGGGAAGGGTTAGGGTTAGGGCTCGGGCTACGGTTAGGGTTAGGGGACGGGGACGGTTTAGGGTCCAGGTGAGGGTACGACGACGCTTTAGGGGGAGCGTACGTGTGAGGGCGCGGGTGAGTGTCAGCGTACGGGTTAGGATTAGGGGACGGGTGAGGGTCAGGCTTCGGGGAAGGGTTAGGGTTAGGGTTCGGGCTAGGGTTAGGGTTAGGGGACAGGGACGGTTTAGGGTCCAGGTGATGGTACGATGACACTTTAGGGGGAGCGTACGTGTGAGGGCGCGGGTGAGTGTCAGCGTACGGGTTACGATTAGGGGACGGGTGAGGGTCAGGCTTCGGGAAGGGTTAGGGTTAGTGTTCGGGCTAGGGTTAGGGTTAGGGGACGGGGACGGTTTAGGGTCCAGGTGAGGGTACGACGACGCTTTAGGGGGAGCGTACGTGTGAGGGCGCGGGTGAGTGTCAGCGTACGGGTTAGGATTAGGGGACGGGTGAGGGTCAGGCTTCGGGAAAGGGTTAGGGTTAGGGCTCGGGCTAGGGTTAGGGTTAGGGGACGGGGACGGTTTAGGGTCCAGGTGAGGGTACGACGACGCTTTAGGGGGAGCGTACGTGTGAGGGCGCGGGTGAGTGTCAGCGTACGGGTTAGGATTAGGGGACGGGTGAGGGTCAGGCTTCGGGGAAGGGTTAGGGTTAGGGCTGGGGCTAGGGTTAGGGTTAGGGGACGGGGACGGTTTAGGGTCCAGGTGAGGGTAGGACGACGCTTTAGGGGGAGCGTACGTGTGAGGGCGCGGGTGAGTGTCAGCGTACGGGTTAGGATTAGGGGACGGGTGAGGGTCAGGCTTCGGGGAAGGGTTAGGGTTAGGGCTGGGGCTAGGGTTAGGGTTAGGGGACGGGGACGGTTTAGGGTCCAGGTGAGGGTACGACGACGCTTTAGGGGGAGCGTACGTGTGAGGGCGCGGGTGAGTGTCAGCGTACGGGTTAGGATTAGGGGACGGGTGAGGGTCAGGCTTCGGGGAAGGGTTAGGGTTAGGGCTCGGGCTAGGGTTAGGGTTAGGGGACGGGGACGGTTTAGG